>NC_085876.1:26616051-26646051 GCF_034702125.1 Engraulis encrasicolus | reverse complement strand
GCACGCATTTGTCCGTCTTGTACCTGGTGTCCCCATGTTGTGTGTGTGTGTGTGTGTGTGTGTGTGTGTGTGTGTGTGTGTGTGTGTGTGTGTGTGTGTGTGTGTGTGTGTGTGTGTGTGTGTGTGTGTGTGTATGTGCGTGCGTGCGTGCGTCCGTGCGTGTGTGTGCGCATGCCAAATAGTCCCTCTTGTACCTGGTGTCATGGAGGTAACGGACAACACAGTAGCCGAAGGCAAGATCAACACGGCTGCCAGATTGATGATGTAGAGGAATGTTCCGGTCCCTTCTGAGATAGTACCCTGTGGGGGGAGAGAGAGGGGGGGCGGTGGTGGTTGAACAATAGCTGAACAATTTAACTCTACATATGGTGGAGAGGAAAAGCACTGAACAGAACAGAGCAGACCAGGAGAGACAACTTCTCTCTATTGAATTAGAGCACCCAAAACATGACATCAGAACTCATTGCAGTGAAGATGAAGAAGAAGAATACTGTGTGGTTTGGAAGTGATGAATCTTTTTCCTTTCCTGTAATGAAATCAGTGACTACATGAGAGATGGGAGGATGGGAAGAGGGCAAAATGCGTGGATGTCGAGGAAAGGATGAGATGAATGAGTTTGTGTGTGTGTGTGTGTGTGTGTGTGTGTGTGTGTGTGTGTGTGTGTGTGTGTGCGTGAGTGTATGCACGGAGAGGACAGATTAAAACAATTTCACAGCCTATCCTGTACATTAGTCATACACACACACACACACACACACACACACACACACACACACACACACACACACACACACACACACACACACACACACACACACACACACACACACACACACACACACTGGTGGCCCACATACACACACACACTAGTCACCACAAAGTGCCACTCACCACAGATAGCCTCCGCTCCGTGTACAAAGCTGCCATTATGAAGACGTTGGCGGCTGCGGACACAGAGCAAAATAAACAAATTAGACGTGGATGCTCAGCGTTTAACGGCAGAAGGGGGGTGGGTGAGGGCATATACAGTAGCCTCTTGCTAAAGATGGGGTCGCCGGCGGGCCTTTTCACTATTTGCTGAAAATACTCAACCACATCATAACAACTGAGAGTGAGTACTGGGAGCCTTAAGTAACACATTAAGACATAGCCATTATGGTTTTGGTGACAGTAAGGTTATAACACAGGCTCTGCACTAAGGGGTTAAAACTCGCTGAATAATAATTAAAGAAAAGAATTATTGCTCTAGTCTTGAACGAGGCACTTGATAGATAGCGTGCAAAACAGTGGAAAATCGGCAGATTTGGTTTGGTTATAAAGTTGACGCCAGTTGCTCTCGGATAGCCTTAAAACCCAAAACAACTTAGCCGCTCGCCTAGTTTGGATTAAGATTAAATTACGCTATCAAACGGCTTGAAGATTAGATTATGTTATCAAACAGCTCAAGCTTAAAGCGATACTAGGCAATTCTGTGCTTTGGTTTTCTAACAACACTCCCCCTTCAGGCCAGGATCAACATGCAAGCATGTCTTTTTTCCACTAGGGCAGCTCAGAGCCTTCATTTGCAATATAATGAGTCATTTAACCGCCTATCAACTTCAGAATCAGAACACTTTATTTGTCTCAACATTGGGAAATTCACTTCCACTTTTGCAGTCTTATTTAAATAGGATAGATAAAAGTAGAATAAATATACTAGTATAAATAAATAAATAGGGGCGACAAACCATTCAATAGTCATCCAAAGCACACACAATCGACTTACAAAGATGATTAATCACCCTCTAAAATGTCTAGATGCATGGTGCAGCTTTAACAAACAAAATCACTTCGTAAACATACCATGAAGATGAGTCATCAAACTTTACACTTTGTGCATTACGTAACATTAATAAAAACAAACAAGCACTTTGTAAACGCACCAATGACAAGGCACGCTGCAGGCCAGCTGTAGGGGTCCTTAAGAAACAAGGAAACCACCTGTATCGGATCCACCAGTATCCCATACCTGTAGGAAAACAGTCAAGAAGAGTCAACATGTTAAGTGAAAAACTAATATGTACAATATATGTGTATATATTTAAAATGTGCAGGATGGTGGCCAGAATAGGTATTGGTACTATACTGCTCACTGAAACTGTGCTGCCTATTGTCAAATTTGATATTTTCATGACTATAATAATAAACTAATATTTACTGTTATGACCAAAGTACAGTAAAGCTGTGTGTATACCAAGCGCGACCTACGTGACCCAGGTAGCTGAGGTCGTTAAAGAAGTTTCGCCATGAATTCGCTTTAATCGCTCTGGGCTCAGTCCATTTCGCTCCTGGTGAATTCGCTATGGTCGCCCAGTTCGCTCACCCTCCATAGAGAAATAATGAGTTCCGGCGCTAAGTGAGCGTAGGTCGCTCTTGGTGTAAACAAGGCATACGTTTTTCAGCTAAAAATGTTTAGTTCTGGAAATTCAAAATGGCATGGAGAAGATCCACCTTGTCATGTATGAAAAATGCAATTTTCCCAATCACAAAAAATACTTTTATTTGAATTTGATGGTGGTGGTAAGTATTCATGAAAAAGGTAACATTTGTGAATGGGCAGCATGGATTCTGGAAGGAGACTGCTAAAAATATTACACGGTGCACCTTGAAGCTTCAGGTGCGAGGACACAAGGACAGACGTGTACGCGTGCCCTTCATGCCTCATGCTTGTCAGCTCTACTCCAAAGTTATGTAGTAAAGTCAAGAGCAAAGTTGCCAGCAATTGTCTGCTGATACGCATAGACACACATGCACACACACACACGCACACACACACGCACACACACACACACGCACATACACACACACACACACACACACACACACACACACACACACACACACACACACACACACACACACACACACACACACACACACACACACACACACACACACACACACACACACACACACACGTATGGCCCACATAACATTGCGGCAAAAGCCTCTCTCTCCCCCATCCTCATACTATACTTTTTTCCCCCTTAGAAAAATGACCCTAAAAGGCCAGTCAAAATGTAGGTTACTGTAGAACATGGCAGGATAATGAATTATACACACCTATTCGCTTGAACTTCACTTTACAGCAAGTTCAGCAGACACAGACAACAAGCAATGAAAGGGATGCTATTGCCCAGACAGGTAACTTCTATATTTCCAGCTTGTACTACTCCACACCAAGGAGTAGTACATACAGGGCCAATTTTGTGAAATAAATAAATAAATAAATAAATAAATAAATAAATAAATAAATAAATAAAGGCTTTTCCAAATTATATGATATATAAAATACACATATACATCTTGGATACCTGAAGGAAGTCTCTTAGATTAATGTATTTTTAAAACATTTTATGATTCCTCATATTAGAATTCCTCATTGTAAAAAATGCAATTGTGACACATCAACATGTTTCCTGCTTGTGGCGTGCATGGTACTCACTTGATAAGGTTCTCCAGGAAAAGGCGTGCATTGCTCAAAACCTGTGTGAGACAACAAGTGACAGTCGTTAGTAGGACAGTTTGTTTTTTGCGCAATGACAACAGCAACAACAAAACAAAACAAAACAAACAACAGCAAACAACATTACTGCTGCTTCCATGTCTGTAACATGATAGCTGTGACATCATGCTAGGAGAGGGCTATCCTACACAGCACGCAGGGAAGCCGACAGGGGGGACAAAGGGGTCACTTGTCCCGGGCCCAGAGAGAGAGGGGGCCCAGAATTGGATCCTCATTACATTCTATGTATTGGGTTTGGGGTCCTTTCAGATGTCTTTGTCCCGGGCCCAGCCAAAGTTGCCAGTGGCCCTGACGGCCCACATTGCTCAGTCAAAACCCATGTATGTGAGACAACAAGTGAGTTGTCATTAGTGGAGTACGGACAGTTTGGTTTTGCCTGATGACAACAACAATAGAAACAACAACAAAAAACAACACAGCTGCAGCTTGCCTGTCTCACATGATAACTGTGCCACATACCAGCACTAGAGAGGCAGACAGCGGATAGTGGACAGCTGGATAGCGAGAGAGAGCGAGAGAGAGAGAGAAAGAGAGAGAGAGAGAGAGAGAGAGAGAGAGAGAGAGAGGGAGAGAGAGACAGGGAGAGAGAGAGAGAGAGAGAGAGAGAGAGAGAGAGAGAGAGAATTGATGGATAGATGCGTGGTGGGGGGGAACCAAATCAGATCAAAGTCCCCCCAACTGAGACACCATTCGATGTCACATTACCACTACACAGACACGACACTGCACCACAGCGGAGCAGCAGAGCCAAAACAAATGCGTTTTGCCATGCGAAAAATCTCCCCCATACCACAGGTCAGCTTCGACAGGTTAATTAGGCTGTTGCACAGCTCTGGAGACACCTGGAGACATCTGGTGTGATGTGCTGAAGATACTGAAGATTTCATGGAATGACATTGTCATACCTGAGGCAAAAAAAGAGAGATCTGCACACTGCTTTGCAAGAGTTTAATTTCTTGTAAAGAGAGCAAAGTTTCGATCACAGATCTTCTTCAGGCGTCTTTCAAGACGTCTTTCTTCTTGGATGTGCGCACCCTTCACTAAAACTTTAGAGCGTTGTCATGCACTCATCATCAGCACCAGCAGCAGAATTGGGGGGTTTTGTTCTGTCTCTGCCTGACGCCGCCGTGTGTGTCTGTCTTTTTTTCTGGATGGAAATCTTGAAAGAAAAGGGAAAAAAAGGCTTTCATGTGTCCGCTCCAGCTGTGCTGTGCGCCTGCTATTCCTCCTCTATTGATGTGACTGTTATATAACGGAATGTGGGGCCAGAGTCCCTCTCAGCGTTCCTTCATTAATTCAACATGTCAAACATCCTCCACTTTCCCTCGACACATTATTTTCCACCAGCCATATCATTAGTCCATCAAGACCACTACAAACATTAAACCTACAGTACCACTGCGCAGTACAGCGGCTGGCATAACGTGGACCATCGGCTTCATAAATCCACATACCGGTAGGAGTACCGTAATCAAGAGCTGAGCTACTTCCACGCAAGTACTTCACAGGGTCTCATTTAAAACGTGCTCATCAATCTGTTTAACAGTAGTAATAATTATAATTACTGTCATTATTAGAGCTGAGACTTCAGTAGCGGCTGAATCTTCCGGCATATACAGCATACCGCATTGCTCCTAACTCAAAGAATCCTCAGAAGGTTCTGTCAAAACCCTGACATATGAAAAAAAAAGACGTGGAAGAAGTGAGAGAAGGATGGATGGGGAAAAAAAGAAAAAGAGAAAATGGCAGCATGGGGGTATTTAAAACATTTCCCAGAGCTTTGACATTTTATTTATGAATACTTCCTCTCGTCCGTCCGTTTCCTCTCCTCCTCCTCCCTCGCTCTCTTGACGGGCCGAGTGCCTTTATGCTTAATTGGCTCAGTCTGAGGGGTCATGGTGGGTTGCTATTTTCTCTCCCTCCCTCTCTCCCTCCCTCCCTCCCTCCATCCATGCCGCCCTCCCTCCATCCCGCTCTCTCCTGGAGGAGTGGAGACACTGAAGGGCAGACCTCGGAGGCCTTGAGGGCTCCGCGCTCCTGGCCCTGAGATCCCCTCCTCTCCTTTCCACAGCCATTTTCCGCTTGGGTTTTATAATTATTCATTACAGGATACAAAGAATTTTTAAGGCTGTTCAGAGGGGAAATGTGAGGAGTGAAAGACAGAGAAAGGAGAAAGGAGAGAGAGAGAGAGAGAGAGAGAGAGAGAGAGAGAGAGAGAGAGAGAGAGAGAGAGAGAGAGAGAGAAGGAGAAATAGAGAAAGAAAGAAATAGAGAGAAAGAGAGAGAGAGAGAAAGAAAGAAAGAAAGAGAGAGAGGCAGAGAGCAAGCATGCAAGCAAAAGAAGGAGAAAAAGAAAGCGAGAGAGCATGAAGGAGGAGTAGAGGTGAAGGGGTTGAAAGGACAGTGGCGGGTGGTGGAGAACGGTGGGGGGGTTGAGTCAAGAGGAGGAAAGGGGAAAAAAAAGAGGCCCAGCGAGTGAGTGTGTCAATGTGATCTTGTTTCAAAGCCAGGATTAATACTGGCTTTTGAAATTACAATTTGCTCTCCGTGGCTTTGAAGGCGATGGATGGGGCGCTTCAAGATTCCCTCCGAAAATGTGAGGAGAGAAAATTGATGTTTATTTTTAGAGGGGTCCATGTCACATGCCCGGCAGCCATCAAAGTAATCCATTTCAAACTTCTTGATTGAGCATTACTGTGCAAAAACAGCCTCAAAATAAAATACCCCCTGGATATGCTGCTGGCATGGCAGAGAGAGAGAGAGAGAGAGAGAGAGAGAGAGAGAGAGAGAGAGAGAGAGAGAGAGAGAGAGAGAGAGAGAGAGAAAAAACACTGTTGTCAAAATGAATTCTTGATGTCTGTCTTCAGAGACAGCAGGAGCAAAAGTGTCTACAACTTGTCAGAGAGAGAGACAGAGACAGTAAGTTCCCTGGAATTTACTACTGTTTTCCCGTATTCTTTAGTATATACGTATACTGACTTGCTTGATTGTTTTCTTTTAAATACCATCTTTATTGTATGTCAGCTTTGGCAGACATTTGATTTATGAGTAATGCCAATAAAGCTACCCTTGAATTGAATTGAATTGAATAGAACTGAGAGAGATGAGAGAGAGAGAGAGAGAGAGAGAGAGAGAGAGAGAGAGAGAGAGAGAGAGAGAGAGAGAGAGAGAGACAGAGAGAGAGAGGCAGGGCACCACGGGCCAATGGTCTTGGATGCGTTCCCAGCATGGCCGGGTCAAAGTCACTGGGAGCACGCACGGCGCTACACAGCACTGTTCCCCTGCTGGCCATCCCATCCCAGAACACCTGGCCAAGCTGGCCTGGCAGTGCCAAGGGGGAGAGGTCCACATGAAAGAGCAGAAAGTAAGTTTGGGGAGCGATAAGAAACCAAGGAGTTGATAACTGCAGGCGGTACAGAAAGGATAGGCGATATTGTCTAGAAAGAGAGGGATAAGGGTATGGGATAATGCAAGCCCTATCACACTCTACCTTTCACCTGCTAATTTATTATTGTCTAGGTCTGTCTGCTTGTACTTTACTTTGTCTTGCCTTGTTTTTTCCCGTTTTCTCCTTTTTTTTGCCCTTAATGATCTTTTTAAGGACATTGAAAAGTTGCTGTTGCTGCTGCTGTTTCAGTCGCTTTGCCTTGTTGAATAGGCTGTAGACACAGGCCAGTTTGTTTTTCTGGCCTGGCGTGGCTATGGCTATTAAGATTAATAATGATTGTGCAGCGCGCTAAGCCCCCCACCATTTGGACTTGCAGGCCCACCCACGGGGACCCCAATTCGAGTCCGGCCAGGGTCATTTCCCGATCCTCCCCTGTCTCTCTGTCCCATTCGCTCGCCATCTTCCGACTGTCCTGTCTTGATTAGTCTAAGATTAATAATGATTGAAGCCAGCGATACCCCCCACCCCGCACCCCACCACTGGAAAAGGGCACTTCTAACTGTTACTTTTTTTAACAGCCTTATCTTTGTCTCTCAGTAATGAATAATGTTTTACTCACCACAAATACGTTTCTCCTGACACCAACTTTGGAAGAAAACAACTGAACTATTTAAAGATCTTAAGATGAACTTAGATTGTACTTGTATTGGACTTCAATGGACACTGCTTCTAAAACAGTTTAATTTAAGACGTACAAGAGACAAATGCTGGACGTTACTGAAGTCTAAATAGTTTGTCCTAAAAATCCCCTCTGTAGAAAAGGATAAAACGCAGCTCAATATATAATGATCTGATTTGTTTCTAAAAGACAAAGTCTAAACAATTCTGAGAAGAAGTGTTTTCCCCTGGGTTATGTTGAGTTTCCCAAGGACAGAAAAAAACAAAAAACAAGGAAACTGAGACAGCGCTAAGAGGCAGAAGTGGACGAACCCACAGCGTGTGTGTGGTAACTTACGCACTCACTGGTAACTTTAGTGGGGTACAGACAAACAAATGAGCGATTGAGACACAGGGAGTGGTTGAGAAAGAGAGACAAAAATGTGGGGGGAGAGAGAGAGAGAGAGAGAGAGAGAGAGAGAGAGAGAGAGAGAGAGAGAGAGAGAGAGAGAGAGAGAGAGAGAGAGAGAGAGAGAAACTTGGCTGACCTGCAGAACTGAATAGAGCAATCAGTCAGTCATACAGCACACAGCCAAGAATCTCCGCTCTCCGCCTGTGGTCCAAAGTCCTCCCTCTCTCTCTCTCTCTCTCTCTCTCTCTCTCTCTCTCTCTCTCTCTCTCTCTCTCTCTCTCTCTCTCTTTATCTTTCTATCTATCTATCTGGCTATCCATGCAGTCAGTCAGGCCTTGGATTGGAGAGGCAGCTGATTTACTGCTGGGCCTTGGTGTCATGCTGTTAAGACAGCCTTTGTGATATGTGATAGAGGAAGCCGGGCCAATGCTGATTCTGACAGCCCATTTCATTTTTCATCTCTGAGCGAGTGTAGTGTTTTTTCTGAGGGGAGCTCTGCTCCTTCTTTCTCTCTCTATTCATTATAAACCCAACAGCAGCAGCCAGGCCTTGGTTGTGTGCTGCTGATCTCAAAATAGGCCACACAAGAGGAAGCAACCCAAAGCAATCATTCTTAAGCAGACGTGCTTAAAATGATAATCTGTACAAAAGTCAACCAGGCATACAAAGCGACCTTCAATGATATCCTTTCTCGAGTACAGTAGTCCTTCGAGTCCAGACATACTAACATGTCTTTCATTTCATTTCACAAGGTATAATGAGGTGTAATAAAGTAATAAAATGGTGCAGACGTGGCCTAGTGGTTTAGGAGATGGGCTTTAGATCAGAGGGCTGCAGTTTCGAGTCCCATCTTTCCACTCCCTATCTCACTCCCTGGCTGAAGTGGCCCTTGAGCAAGGCACCTAACCCCGCACTGCACCAGGGACTGTAACAAATACCCTGTACTTAAAATAGGTGTAAGCTACTTTAGATAAAAACGTCAGCTAAGTGTAATGTTATGAAATGTAAGAATAATTAGAGGGCTTCAGTTACAAACGTGGTGATGACAGTGAGGGTGGAGGATGCTCCGCTTGGAATGGCTGCTTCCAAAGGGCTTTCACTCCATGCAGTGATTGGGGTTGTGAAAGACTGACTGAAAAGCCTAGGCTACATAAAATGTAGAGATGCCCCAGATCCTGATTTTTAGGTAACTGCCGGATACCGGATCCATGGCTTAAGATCCAGCTAAGATCCGGATAGTCTGAAAAACCCTATTATCCTGCCGGATCCGGAACCGGATCTTGGATCCTGTACATCTCTAAAAACTATCCAACCTGCTATTGTGGTTTATAGTTTTTAGTAGAGAAATTAACAATTTCTGATACGGCCTCCTACCCTGAGAAGCAGAGTAATCATCTATGACGTCTATCTGAACCAGTAAAACTTTGCAAATAGTGCTCATCATCAACATTACTGTTCCTTAGTGGTGATGTATGTACACTTAGCTTAGTCGTTGTTATAGTACATATCCCATATTCAATAAAATCACAAACATTATGACAGACACAATACCAATTAGCTTACAGTAGCTGGTAGGCCTATTGTGAGCTAAAAGCTGAACTAATGCAATGGGCGAGCCGTAAGCACAACAGTAGTACTGCAATATTGTGAAGATGAACGTTCTAAAGAATACAGGGGTCCATAATGTGGAATTTTAGTAGCCAGGCTGCGCTCTTCTAGTGACGCACCAGCGGCGGAATCAAGATGTGAAAGTCTGTGATAATCAGGCTAGAATTTTAGGATCTTATTTTGTTGTGGAATGCCTGCTTAGAATGCTGACAATCTCACTGGCTTCTTTGCACTCAGAGAGGTTGCCGTAAGCCTTTGCCTCAATGTCCTTTGGCCTGAATCAGTAGACAGTTGCAGAACCCCGTTACCTCTGTCCAGAGTTGCCCTTGCGCCATCGGGCTGGACATTTCGGTACATCCATAAACAACGATATTTCACTGGGCATCATGACAGTCAAAAACACAATAATTTAAATCTAAGTTTAACCCAAGGACACTTGTCCACAAACTGTATTTGTGTGTGTGTGTGTGTGTGTGTGTGTGTGTGTGTGTGTGTGTGTGTGTGTGTGTGTGTGTGTGTGTGTGTGTGTGTGTGTGTGTGTGTGTGTGTGTGTGTGTGTGTGTGTGTGTGTGTGTGCGCGTGTGCATGTGTGCACTTTGCTAGGTATTCCACTGTGTGCATTGTACTTACCAGCATCACCACACACCAGTTCAGGATCCCCCTGTAGTTGTTGTAGCCACTGGCGGAGCTGAGCAGGGACTCCTGAGGAGTATGACATCTATACATGCACAACACAGAACAACATACACAACACACATCAGTATGCATTATGCAATTGGGAACACATTACATTACATTACATTGCATTTGGCAGACACTTTATAACCAAAGCCACTTTCAAAAGAGGACATAATCATAGCCAACGTCACTTGCAAATACAAAGTGGACATTACCAAACATACTGGGTAGAGCCGTGGTGCACTCTGAAAATCTACATTAAAGGTAGAGTCTACTAGAGTATGCCATTTTAGTTGCTCATTTTCAAAATGTATGCTGCCCTTTCACAAATATGATCTTTTCATGAATATTTACTATGTAATAAACAAATATGCACTGCACTGGTCTGACCAAAGAAGAGTAACGTAAGTTTTGCAGCCCAAGATGCCTTTTGCTGGAAATTCAATATGCCGGACACAGATATTGAAAAGATAACATTTGTGAATGGGAGGAATAAATTACGGACATAAATTACTAAAATAAATTCAGTACTCTACTGTACCTTTAACCAGAGGATTTAACAACACTCTTGTTTTGTTAAGTTATTTTCTTCTTCTTTCCCCTTCAGAATCACTTAAGCCCAATCATCACCTTGACCTTTACCCCACAGATAGAGAGGGCCTCAACTCAGCTCAACTGCCCTGCATGGTCGATTATGAAAGCGTTGACAAATGACACAATTTGCTCCAGTTGCTTAATCTTATTTTTCAACAAGGCGGGCAAGAGTTGCAAAACATGATATGTCACCAACACACTTATTTCTGATGAATGTTGAAAAATTCTGTGTAATGACAGCCTAGATACTTAATAGAATAAGCTTAATGACTTACTTCAATGTCCTTTAATATTCACCCATGTGAGTTTTGCCTTGGATTTTGTTATAGGTTTTATTATTGGGGTAGGGTAAGACTAGTCCAAAATGACTACTTTTGGCATAACCTTTCTCAAAATCTATCTCACAGCTCTGAATACGTGAGTTTGGGCAAATCAATTCTATGGTTAGGGACTTGACATGTTGTATGAAACATGCTGAGTCTATAGGCCTACTACAGCAACAGCATTGGTGTTGTTGTAACTCATGAAGGCCTGGGTTATTACCTCTTGTCTGATCAATGAGTCATCCTATGCCAGAATTAAGACTGAGATTGCCCAATAACAGAATTGCCTCCATATGACACATTTCCTGCATCCACCATGACCATGGGCACGTAGATAATCAACATGAACCGCATTGTAGCCTACCATAACATGGCACCTAATGAATGGCAGACATTACATGAATGACTTTATGTCGACTGCATTGCATAACACACTGAAATCCTCATATGATCTCTGCAATTATGAGTTAAACAATGCAGGGCTGCCAGTCGTGTTGCCTGAAAGATCAAGCGTTTATTCTCGAGTCTATTCAAAGGCCTTCTTCTCCCAACACCGTGGAGCGCAAAAATGATGCTCTTGTTGTTACATTGTATCGACAACACTGAAAGCATTCAGATTCATTTCAACCCGACGGTTTATTCTTAGTTCGCTAACCTAGTCGCTGTCATTGGTGATGACAACAGCCTACAGTGCATCCCCCCATTCACATAAAATTACTAGCATGCTAGCATATCTGTGTGGTGCGTATGAAAACACATCTAGTGACAACAGACGCAGCGTTGCTCATAGTTCTATGCAGAGAACGTTACCTGAGCCTCTCCTTGATGGCATCAGTGGAGCTTTTGTCTTTGCGTGGTGTCGTGGCGTCCCGCACCTTGGTTGGGCTGCTGTCATGGTTCACAGTGGACGCTTCGCCAAGAATACCTGGTGGTTTACTCCCGTTGGCTTGCTTGGAATTCGCCGCTGAAGACGGTGGTGCTGATGGGGTATCAGAGATGGTCGTTCTTCTCCTGCGTATTAACGGACCCCTCTCGTATTTGTCTCCCATTTTTTTCGTTTAAGCAGCATTACTACGAGGCATGGCAGGGAAAGTTTTTCCTCAAGTTCTACGTAAGCCTTATTACGGGGCTGATTGAGATCTGAGTAGTAGTGGGTGTGTTCACGAGCGTTGGCGTCGCGCATATAAATACAGGCCACGTTCAGGTTGCACAGTCAGTGGAGGCAGTGTGGACAAAAATTGGTGACACAATTTTTCGGCTATTACTTTAATGTTATGTTTAGTAGGTCGATTATTAATCATTTTAATAAATCATGTTGTTAAATGTGAGTAATATAGGCTAATAGAATATTGGGTCGGGCCATTATTCTGATTTATGCTATAAAATCCTATTCTGACATTTTAATTTTCTGACATCCCACACAGCAAAAGTACACCGTAATGGATCCGCCCCGGAGTCCACCATCCGGAGGTCATCCTCCGGAACGGATCCGGTAAACGGGGCCGTATCGGCGTCCACTTGCACGCCGCCTATCATCCGACGCGGAGGCGTGGTGCGGACTCAAAAGGGACCCGTTTGTCACCCGCAACGGATCCGCGTGCAGAAGCGTACCTCCGCAGTGAGCCCGGTTCGGAGGCGCGACATCCGATGCGGACTCATTCCGTGTCCACTTATTGCATCCGTCACGGTTCCACTACTTTTTATCAGTTACGGACCCATTCCGGACTCATAGATGTTCCGGGACGGGACCATTTTGGATCCGTGCTCATACAGTTACTTTCTTATTATGCTATAATCCCATTGAGAGAAAATATTTACTCACTAAACCAGTTAACCGTTTCAAACAGCTAGATTTAATTCTACAGATAACACAGACCTGGCATAGACACAGTTTAAATAAGAACCCGAAAAAAACACAACCTGACGAAGAACTTCACTCATCATGATTTTTTATTTATCTTGACATTATTTTTCTGTCTCACTGTCATGTTGAACAATCGCGTGTCGTGGCTGCCTTCTCTTCCTTCCCTCATCAGTCGACGGGGAAACATCACATCAGCGCTCCGATCTGAAAAGGCAACAGAGCTAAACTTAGAGCTTTCATTTAAATTTCGTAAGATGACAATCAGACATTGCATTGCATATGGAATGGACAACGCTCTTTCACATCTCTATCCCGTGACAGTAATGATGTTGAATATTATAAGATGTACAATGTCCTACTTACTCTTGGTCGTAAAAGCCGGGAGGCAGGCGGGCATCACCGTAGCAGGGTGGATTACAGCTGGCTAGCCCTGTCCGACCCAGAGGTAATTCCACCTGTTTACTGTTGCACAAGATTAAGGACAAATTCAGATATTTGTAGCCCAACCACGGACATCTGTATCAAACTATGAGCCCAGCTACTTCATTCATTCACCAATGATGGACAGCATGGGACGAGGGCGCAGTTCATGGCCATCCATTAATTGCTAATAAATAATTAGCCTGGATTTCGTTAACGTGAGGAGAACATGATGCCACCGCTTTAGGATTTGTACCGTTAAAAACACAGTTGGTGCCAAACCTGTTGAGAGCATCACCAATCCGTGTAAAAGTGTACCACGAGCCAAATTCAGACCAATATAGCCGTTTCATAGGAGTATTTGAACACTTAGACCTACGTTTAACTTTACACAAGTTTGCTTCAGTCAACCGGTTTGCTAGTAGCTGGCTAGCAAGCTAACGTAAACAAGGCTGTTAAAATGGGCACAATGTAGATAATTTTTATTCAACTGCACTTCCTCCATGTATCGGATGGCATCATATTTTAACAGCATTTAGGAAATACTACAATAGCCAATGTAGTTCTCCATGTCTTTGAATGAATGAACTAGCTGTCTCGTTTTGAAAACAACTAGGGTTAACATACACTTTTAAAGTCATAAAACAAAATCCTACGAAATATCAATAAGCATTGATAGTATAAAAGCTTCAGATATACTTTTTGTACCTTTGTGTATCACCTAATATAAATAAATCAATACTTACTGAAGAGCGCTGTTCGGTCGTGTCTGCCCCAACAAAAACTGTACCAACGTCCGTTAGATTTTACAGCGCGTCCGCGTTTGTGAATCAGATATGGATGCGATTATGGTCCGCGTTTTGACGGTAGAATTTGGGGCGGCGCACGGTGGCGACCCTGATCCACCAAGTGGAACCCAAAGGAATGTGACAGTGACACGGATGTGGTGACTTGAACGCGGCTCCGCATCGGAGTCCTCTGCTGTGTGGGATATTTGTCATTTCTATTGAATCATTCGCATGTCCTTTTCTACAGTGTTTAAAAACATATTCTGTTCACTCAGATCAAAAGACAGAAGCATCCATTTACATTGTCAAAAAAGGCACATTTTATTCTTGAATTTGTGATCTTCTTAAATTATTGCATTAATCCAGAGGCTTGGTAATGCAGAATAAATACACATCTATAAAAATGTATTGGGCATTTCAGACTTGGGGTGTGTGTGTGTGTGTGATGGGGTTACGCATGACCACAGTGTCAACACCAGCCTATGTATTACTGAGCCATGGCACCCCCTGATATCTCCTTTGAATGGACCCCTATGTGCTTACTTGATGATTAGCTTGCCAAAGCCCATTTGACTTCCACCGCCTGCTGCAGGTAAAATACATCATTTTCAAATTCTAACAAATGTTCCAATATTGTAGCCTTTCCTTCTCCATTTCCCTTCCTATGTGTGATGACAACAGCTATAGGTGCACACTGCATAATAAGTCTTAATTGTGTCCACTATCTGCCCACATGTCCTCCAATAGAGAAACTCAATATCCATGGCTGGTATACATATTTTGCTAAAATTCCGCATGATAACACATGGAAATTCTTTTTTCAAAGTATGAAAAAAGGGGTCTTTTTGGGCCTTTATTATGACAGGATAGTGTGAGATCAGACAGGAAATGAGCTGGAGAGAGATATGGAGTGCGTTGCAATATGCGACCTTGCCTCCTCCACTTGCCTTCTCCACTTGCTTCTCTCCTCGTACCAGGAAGTAATATGTCATGATGACATCACTGACAACAGCATTATATTTCAATATCTTGCAAAAGTCTTTTTCTCATTTTCAATTGGGATGGTGAATGAATAACAGTCCCTCTAAAGTTGTTGTGGC
Source organism: Engraulis encrasicolus (assembly GCF_034702125.1). Lineage (NCBI taxonomy): Eukaryota > Metazoa > Chordata > Actinopteri > Clupeiformes > Engraulidae > Engraulis > Engraulis encrasicolus. Next base: position 26,630,654 of record NC_085876.1, on the reverse strand, counting down.
TAGGCTGACAGCTGGGAAACTTTATCGTTTTCTCCATGGAGGAGGGGCCAGGAGGCGGGACGAGGAGACAAGCGCAAGTGGAAGAGGCAAGGTCGCATATTGCAATGTACTCATGGGGTAGCGCTGGGAAATGACCCTGGCTGAACTCGAACCGGGGTCCCCATGGGCATGCAAGCCCAATTGTGGGGGGCTTAGCACGCTGCACCACAGCGCCCCCGGAAATGTTTTCCATGTAAGTCAATGACGCGCAGCATCTGTGGTCTAGGCTAGACATGGATTCCTTGATTCAATTGTAACCCAACACAAAGCACATCGGCATTACCAACAATGCGTGGACATGGACACTGTTCCATCTGAGATCAAGTTGGCCCGGCACATAAACCTATGACCTACTAAGGCAAACAGCAGTAATTATTCCAACATTGAAATTGAGGAATATCATTTCAAAACCTTGGTAATAGGTTAGATTTTGCAGTTACTGCAAATTTGACATATCTCTAAAACGTGACTCCGTTGGACCACAAGGCTTTGCCATAAGACAAAGTAGGTGTAAGGAAGACCATTTTCAGTCTAAACTAGACTAAACAAAGATGTAGTTACTGCACGTTGTCTTTGTAGGGCAGTATAGTAGCAGGAAGAGTGTGTGCTCATGTTCATTGCCATGTTCATTCTCTCACCAATATCCACTTGATCTGGCACCTAACCAACAACCCTCCAACTATACATGCCCATACACTACCATTGTCTGACAGCCTTTCAATGTTGAGTGAAAATGGTTTATTCGCCATTTTTACACACACTCCAGGAGTGACAGGGGCAGCAGCTAAGGACATGCCTGTGTGCAGTTCCGCTGACAGCTTTGGCTGTGCCCAGGACAAAGTCATCTGAAAGGGTCCCCCACCCAATACACACAATGCAATGACGTCCCAATTCTGGGCCCCCTCTCTCCCTGGACCCGAGACAACAGACCCCTTTGCCCCCGCTTGTTAGCTTCCCTGCCTCTGTGTGTGTGTGTGTGTGTGTGTGTGTGTGTGTGTGTGTGTGTGTGTGTGTGTGTGTGTGTGTGTGTGTGTGTGTGTGTGTGTGTGTGTGTGTGTCTGTGTCTGTCTGTCTGTCTGTCTGTCTGCGTGTTAAACACATTATGAACATGTATTAAGGAATATTTGGCAGTGTTGGAAGTAAATGGTAATGTGGTGTCTGTATCCAAATATTTAATCTCTATACTAGGCCTATACATATTCTGTACATATTCCCTATGTTAAATGTTCAATGTTAAGTGTTTAAATTGTTATTTAGTACTTCATCACTTATTGGTTCATCATTGGTCCATCACTGTCACAGTTATTATTTATTACTGAATCACTTTACTATATTGTTCATCACTGTTACTTGCCTGTCTTGCACTTTGATGTCAGTTTGTAAATGTCAGTCCTGTCCTGTGCATGTCTAGATGCCCTTTTATGGTATAGAGAGAGAAATGTAAATGCAATTTCCTTGTATGACCTGTGCATATGAAAAAAACTGACAATAAAAGCTTGACCTGACTTGACTTGATACTTGATACATTTGTATCACAGAATAATCTCAAGAAAAGGCCTACTCAAGAATTTCAGAACTCCAGGTTGCAGAATGGACCAATAGGCTTTCAGGGGACCGCCCACGTGGCAAGCAGGTTTGGTTAGCTCAAAAAAGTGTGGTTGCTGCGTGTCATCTGTACGCGCTCCTTGGTGAAAAGGGACAACCGGCATTCGCAGACGCAATGTTGTTGCCAGTACATTCAACTTTACGCTCTACTGACATTAAATTGTAACATTTAGGCTATAGGCTACATCGTTTGATACTCTTGTAACGAACAGGAATGTCTCGAAGTTAAACGACAACGCCATAAAAGAAACCGAGGGAAATGAGAAAAGGAAAGAAACACCATCAAGGAAACACTAATGGGAACAAATCGACTAGTAATGGGAACGAGAAAAAAGGTAATTGAAAAATAATGTTATTCAGATATAATGCCTTTCGAATAATGTGTAGCCTATCCACACACACATTGTGAGCAGCCTATTTTAAGTCTTTTCGGCAGTTGGATAAGCATATGTTCAGTCTAGTTCTAACGTGGCTAGTTGGCAGCAAGAGAGCTGATAGTAGCCTTGTGACAGCTGCTACGTGGACAGACTGTGCGATTGCAGGTGACAGAAACAAACAACGTCTGACTGTCCTTATCTGTCTGGTACAGTTTCTTAGCGATTGCCATTCAGTCTGTTAGTAGTTTGTGCTCATACCAACTTTAAAACCTTATTCTAGCTAGCAAACAACATCAGGAAGTGTGTGTGTGTGTGTGTGTGTGTGTGTGTGTGTGTGTGTGTGTGTGTGTTTGAAACCCCATAAGACATTGTAGGCCTATAGGCCTAGTTCTACATGGTATTCGACCATCAATGTATAGTAGCCTATGCCATGATACTCAGGGGTAAAGATGGATAAACTTATGATTCCAATATCAAAGCTGTTTTAGTTTATGGGGCTTTATTAATGTGTGTATTTGGTACAGGATTGACTACTTAAGCCCATTGTATAACATCCATACGGTATTCAAAGGCATATTGTTCAGCATTAAGCTTACTTAACCTGTTATAACTGCATTCTGTAAGCTACTTAAAGCTTTTCCCATTCCCACCTACTGTACAGAACATGGGTCCTGGAAGAAGAAAAAGCTGCTCGACATCCACCAGGCGCTCACGAGTGACCCTGTGGACATCGAGACACTGAGGAGGGCAGCCGTGAGTGAAGGGGGCCTAATGACCGATGACATCAGGAGAAAAGTCTGGCCCAAACTCCTCAATGTCAATGTCTTCAACCTACCACCAAAACCTGGTGAGCGAGCAGTAGAACCAGATATTCGAAAGGGAACCTAGAAAATCTGGTAGAACATCCTCCACTCCACATCCTTCACTAACATGCACGTTGGGTAATAAACAGAACATGTTCTCTGTGTCTTTTGCACAGTGTATGATGGATCTACTTGACCCACCAGATCATTTCAAAACTTAACTTTGAAAACTGTTGAGGACTTGAATTGTATTTTATTATTTGCTGACATTTAATAACTATTCCTCATCATTACTCGTCTCCAAAATAATGAAGTATATTACTGGTAGTTACGTATTTGATTGAAATGTCCAGTGGTGGGCCTATTCACTATTTGCTGAAAATGCTGACCCACATCATAACAACATTGCTATAACAATACAGAGAGTCTTAAGTAACAGCTTAAGACATAGCCATTACAATTTTGGTGGTAGTAAGGTTATAATATTGGCTCTGCGCTAAGGGTTTAAAGAATTCTGAAGGCCTGACTGACTCTTCTTTGCTGGGATTGGTGCAGGCAGAGATGTCCGCGAGAACCACAAGGACTTCAACCAGGTGCTCCTGGACGTCAGGAGATCAATGCGGCGCTTCCCCAGAGGTAAGCCAGCTGATCTTTTGATCTTTTTTGTCTTGTTTGTTACCTCCGCCAAAGAAGGATATTTTTTGGTCCCGTTGTTTTGTCTGTCTGTCTGTTTGTCTGTCTGTCTGTCTGTCTGTCTGTCTGTCTGTCTGTCTGTCTGTCTGTCTGTCTGTCTGTCTGTCTGTCTGTCTGTCTGTCTGTCAGCAAGATAACTCAAAAAGTCATGAATGGATTTGGATGAAATTTTGTGGAGTTGTTGGAAATGACAAGTCATTAAAGGTACACTATGCAGGAAATGGTCAAAAAATGTACTGCAACTATGCTGCTCATTGAAACTATTGCCAAATTTGATCTTTTCATGAAAGTTTACAAAGTAATAAACTAATATTTTCTGGTATGGCCCAAATATAGTCATTTTTGCAGCTAAAAATGGCTTCATTATGAAAGAGCAGCTGAAGATAGTGTAGGATTGGGAAATAACCTCAGGTCAGAATCGAGCCCGGGTTCCATGTGTCATAGATTTTTTGAGCAATGGCCAAGGCCCATCTGATCACTTTAGTACCTGTCATCAACCATGTAAGTCATGTGATTGCAGTGCTCCATCACTATGATGTAATATTGCACTGGATGTGCTTGTGATTCTGTCTCTTGTGGCCAGACTGTTTTCATTTGTTATCAAACCCACTGACATTGTTATTACTGTACAGCATGTTCTTCTGAGACATATCAATGCATTGTATCCATGGTGTTTTTAGAATGAGACGCCCAGGAAACAAAAATGTCCTCACCTTCCACAAGTACTTACACAGCGTTCAGCAAATCTGTCCATGCTGTGAGATGCTCAACTCGGTCTTTTAATCAAGTTTTAAACACAATTTTGTTATCTGGTACTCATGTCTGTTGAACCAACAACAGACAAGCCATTAAACACTGCATCTCTCTCTCTCTCTCTCTCTCTCTCTCTCTCTCTCTCACTCTCACACACACACACACACACACACACACACACACACACACACACACACACACACACACACACACACACACACACACTCACACACCCACACACACTGCGGTACCAATTGGCCAGTAAATTATCACTCTAAAAAGAACATTAAGGTGAGGAAAAACAACCCCAAATTTAACCCACGTCTCAATCACATTACCTATGTTAGAAGAATACAGAATAGCCAGGCATAATGAGGTAAGTGATTAGATGCGTAAGGTTATTTATTTTGTTATGACACTTTCCCTCCAGAACAAACTAGCCCTACTCTCCTGAACGAACCATGTTATTATTTTGTATTCCGCATTCTTTTCCTGCAGTTCAGTTAGTGCAATGGAGACAATGGTAACTAATTGTAGTGCCTGTAATTTTGATTCCGTTGTTTGTCGTAGCCTCTTACTGCAGATGTGCCCGTCGACAGGCCTATTCACTAGGCTATGCTGAAAATATATACATCTTAACAACATTGCTATGGCATTTACCGAGAGCCTTAAAGGTGCACTGTGTAATATTTTAGAAGTTTATTTACATTTGTTACCTTTTTTATGATTACTTACCTGCACCGTCAGATTCTAAATATTCATTATGACTGGGAAAATTTCACTTACAATACATGAGTGGTGGACATTTTAGCATAGTTGTAATACCTACCATCCCACGCACTGCACCTTTAAGCAGTAGATTAAGACATGGCCATTACAACTTTGGTGACAGTAACCGTTATATCATAGATTCTGCGCAAAGGGGTTACGAAGGACCAATAAATCTCTTTGTCTTAGCCTTTGCAGATCAGGATCGTATTAAGACACTGTGGTGCCCCCTGGCACTAATACCTCGCAGGTGCCCCCCTTATGAACAATATTTGTATAGTTTGTGTCATGTGGTGCCACCTAACTGGCTGTAAATGGTTGGTGCCCCGGGCGCTATGCCACTGGCCCTTACTTACTTACTTAGTCCTTGCTGTGCCTAGTGGCACATAGGGCAAGGACAAATGATATCCACTCATCTCTGTTGTTGGGCTTCTTCTCAATGGTGCTCCAGTTAAGGCATCTCTCCTTCATTTCGCCTTCAATGGTTCTCTTCCAGGTTGTCTTTGGTCTCCCTCTCCTGCGCTTTCCTTCTGGATACTAATTGTCAAAAAGAGAAAAACACGCACATCCGTCTGAAAAAGATTGAGGTGCAGGATTAGCAAAAATACCAAGAAAACTGAAAGAAAAGTCAGCGACACCAAGCTCCCGTTGCTCTTATTTTAATGTGACGTTTCAGGCAGCATGCCCTTCATCAGACCAGGAGCTTGGTGCTTGGTGTCGCAGACTGTTCTTTCAGTTTCCTTATGGATACTAACTCCGGCCCTGTTTTGCAGGCATGCGGGAGGCTGAGCGCGAGGTACTCCAGGAGCAGCTGATCGACATCATCCTGGACGTGCTGCGGAGGAACCCCCAGCTCTACTACTACCAGGGCTACCACGACATCGTGGTCACCTTCCTGCTGGTAGTGGGCGAGAGGCTGGCCATCGCACTGGTGGAGACGCTCTCCAACCACCATCTCAGGTGGGTGACCATGACCCTGACGCACAGGATGGCATCACATTACATTATATTAAATTACATTTCATTGCATTTGGCAGACACTTTATAAACTAAGCGACTTTCAAACGAGGACATAATCATAGCCAGCATCACTAGCAGATACAAAGTGCACAGGAAATATACAGAACAACACGTGCAGTTGCAAAGAAGGGTTAGAAGATTAAGCTTACTATAGAAGGGTTACATTATATCATTGTAAAGTTGCATGATATTGCATTACTCGCCGTTTAATTTCATTACATTTACATCGCATTGCATTATTATTGACCAGGAGAGGATGGTATGTTGCGCAGTGTTAAAGTGATACTGTCCCATTTTTGGAAATAAGCTCATATTACACCTCCCCTTGAGTTAAATGATTGAGTTTTACCTTTCTCCTGTACTTTCAACCGTTCTCTGAGTATGGCAGTGCAAATTTTACCTCCATGGTAGCTGTTAACATTGAGTCCTATGAGACCAGCTGGTGGCTAACTGGTCTCATAGGAGTCAATGTTAACTGCTAGCTTGGAGGTAAAATTTGCACTGCTGTACTCAGAGAAATTATTTAACTCAAGGGGATGTGCAATATGAGCTTATTTCCAAAAATGGGACAGTATCACTTTAAGGGCAGACTATAGTTCAGCAACGGCGCCCGTTGGTTCTGGTCGCTAACCACTGTTGATGTTATAGATCTGCGCACAAGGTCTCATATGGTTAGCCACATTTGGCTACATAGCTACAAGGCTACAGTACAGTAGTCAGACTGTAGACATTGTGCTGTGAGTGCTTAACTGATGTATTGTTTGTTTGTTACTTACTAATTCAGTCATTGTAGCTTCATTTATTTACACACACTAGAAAGAAAGCGTTCTTATTTCACCTTTTTTCTGCGACCTTCGCAACCGCTTCGCTCGATTTTCTTGAGGCGCGCAACGATGGTTGCAGAGCCTCTGCACGGGGGGCGTGGTCGCGCACAGACGGTTGCACAGGCTCTGCAACCGTCAGCGCCAATAAGTATAAATTGGCCTTTACATTGGGCATTAACATGCTAGATATGTAGCGGAATGTATCTCAGGTGGGCGTCAATGTCCAGGACAGGAGATGATGGCATTGAATTGTGTTGCGTTTTGTTATGTGTGGCACTACAAAGCAGACACTTTTATCTAAAGAGAACTTACAAAAACGGAGATTAACGTTAGATGTAGGGGTACATACACTGTAACAAATAGCTGTTTATTTACGGCAATTCTGCAACAGCATTCTACTGTTTTTCGAAAGAACAGACAACTACTGTGAAAATATTACTTTGAGTCACATATTGAGCATAAACAGTAAGTACTGCACAATAGCAGTATTCGCCGTTGTGGAAAAAACTAGAGATGCACCGGATCCTGATTTTTAGGATCCTGCCGGATCCGGAACCGGATACCGGATCCTACAAAAGGGTTGAAACATATAGTCTACTCGCACACGTGGGCCCTTTTTATTACGTTGGCGCAAACTATTTTTTAGACTCATTGGCTTATTGCCACACTGCCTGCAATAGCCGCTTCCAAAGGGATTTCACTCCATGCAGTGATTGGGGTTGTGAAAGACTGAAAAGCCTAGGCTAGACATGCACCAGACCCTGATTTTTAGGTAACATGCCGGATACCGGATCCACTGCTTAAGATCCTGCCGGACCCGGACCCTGTGAAAAACTCTATTATCCTGACGGATCCGGAACCAGAACCGGATCCGGTGCATCTCTATTATTTTAGGCAGCACCATTGAAACCCACTCATCCTCCACTTGTCCGTGATCACCATCAAACTTCAATACCACCTGAAGAACTGAAGTCATCCTGACTGGTTAAAGATTATCTGATACTATCAAGCATGATGAAACAATTTCTAAGGAAACTACAATACTTAAAAAGTGCTTGATGCAGCAAAGTGTGAGTAGCACATGCATTTTGATAGTGATGAAAGTGTGAATGGCTGAAACATTTTAAGAACTTGTAACACTCTTGCAACAAGCAGCCCCATCTAAACCAATCTGCTAATCAGTGCCTGGCCTCACCTGAGTAGGGCTGTTATGCCATTATTCAATTACGGGCGTCACCTGCCAAGGGCCTGATGACTCTGGTCACATGGTACTCTTGCACCTGTATATAAATCTGGACTATCAACACTTCAGTTGCTTGCCTGCCTGCTGGCTGGCCTGCATGGCACAGCATAGCACTTGTTTGCCTACAAGCTTGCCTACATGCTTGCACACTTTCCTCTTTGTGAAAGCTTGCTGTATGTGGCATCATTTGTGGCATTGTTGCATATAATGTGCCTGCTGCAAATTAGGCATTGCTTTGAGAGCTAGCTTGTAGTGCTGCTTGTTTGCTGTGCTACTTGGTGCAAAATAATTTTTTAAAGACTGACCAATGCTATATTCATCATTGGCTCATCAAGAGATACAGTAAAAAGCCCACCTTGCACACTATCATTGTGTAACATAGCACTGCGCACTCTGAAATTTTATTCATGCCCACACTTTCAAAGGACCACCGCAAACCATTTTCTCAATACAGCATAGCGCCATAGTATCATGCTCAAGGCACTCCAGTCATGGTGAACGATGGGAGGGTGGGGTGGTAACATGGCCAGGGTACCACAGTTATGGAGAATGATGGGTGGGGTGGGAAGTTGCCATGGCCATATTCATGAATACAACTATGACCCAGTATTTGCCCGTCATCACACAGTACAATTCAACTTTTTAACTGAAATGTACTGTTATTTTTCTGTAGAGTACTGTTATTTAACAGTTCAATTGCTGCTGAAAAAATGTTATATACTGTGATACATTAAACAGCAATGAGCTGTATTTGATTTTTGGTGTGAAATAACAGTAGAATTACAGGTAAATATAATTGCCAGTAACTGCCGTTATTTTGCAGGGAAGAGTGTAGAGTAAATAAGGAGTAGCACAGAGTAAACAAGAATGATTTGGGGTTTGGCGTGGGAATCAAACGTTTTCATGTTGAATATCATCCACTCAAAAGTACCCTTGAGCTAGGCGGCTAACCTCATATTGCTCCAGACACTGTAATCCACACTCTGTATCTAAATAATTGTCGGTCGTTTTAGAGAAAAAACATCAAGAAAGTGTAGTGGGTAACACTTTACAATAACCTTCCGGATAAATGGTTAACTAATGGTTAGCTAATAGTTTGTTGTGCATCTATAATACAATTATAAGCATTGATATATCGTTATTAAATCAATTGTATAACACTTAGTAAACATTTGCAGATGACAATAATATATTAGTGTTGCACGATTATGGAAAAAAAATTATAATCACGATTATTTAGATCAAAATCATGATCACGATTATTAATCACAGCAGAGCTTATGCCCCCCACCCCCCAAATTTCTGGGGCGACATAATAATACCTTACCATTAGTTAACATTAGTTGATCATTAGTTAACCATTTAGCAGAAGGTTATTCTGAAGTGTTACTGTGTAGGGTAATGTAATTGTAATTACGTTATACACACATTAAATGGGAGACGAATTAAATTCAGAAGTCAAGTGTGTTTGTTAGTGAGGGTCTTGGCTATCATGTGCTGCCACAGCCATTATCAGTCCCTGCACCATGACAACAGATTCGATAAATCTCCAGACAGCACTCTCCTGAAGGAGCGGAGATGCCCTTACTATACGACAGTGGTTCTCAAACTTTTCCCATCATTCCCCCCTTCTGAGGGTCTGGATGCTTCCGAGCCCCCCCTGCCCAAGCAACAGCAGTAGCCTACTCGCGCAGATTTTATGATTTCTGCGCTGTGCAGAATTAAAGGAAAAGTGACTGGTGAGATAAAACAAAGAGGGACTACAGTGGAATGCAGATGTGTGTTCATTTCCTATATGAGAATTAATAATATAATGTTTATAACCAGGGCTCTAAATTAACTTTTTCCACCACCAGCCAATTTGGCTAGTGGACATTTTTTCTTACCAGCCAAACAGAAGTTCAACTAGCCATTTTTTTTATCTCGCCAAAATAAACTATGCTTTAGGCTAATTATTATTTTTTAATTATTGTCATTGTTCAACTATGTCTACAACACAGATAGGCCTACACTATAGGCCTGCATACTATGCCTATGTAATAAGCATATTATATGCTATTTTTTCATTATTTTTTAACTTCTGCATTATTTTTTACTTTCATTACTTAGGCCTGATCAATTTCATTAGTTTTTATTCAATTCCTCTGAAAACAGTGAATCACATCTCAAGCATAACAGACCTTAACATACAGTAACCAAACACAGCCGAACACTACAAAACCTCACATACGCACACCCTAAGGAAGGAGCAGAGATGAGAGGAAAAGGAGAGGAGAGAGGAGGAGCTCTTCTCTACCATGCACAACAAAATGACAAGAAGAAGCCTATGTTTAACTAAAAGCAAATAATATCACAGGAATCTTCGCTTCATTTGTTACTTCCATAGCTTCGTTGTTGGTTGCTTTTTTGTTATTCTTTTTCTTTCCGTTGGCGTGGGCTTTCTAACTTAGTTGCGCGCGCCAGGACTCTGAACATTTCAGAAGAAATCTGACAGCTACGCTCACACTACTCTGACAGTCAGCTCTCCTCCTCTGCCCTTGTCGCAATTTCGTCCCACAATCACTTTTTTAACGTCACTACTACTACTGTTACAATTACTACTGGCATTTACCAACACATAGAACCTTGCTCTAACCCCGCAACATTTTCATCACTCGCACAAAACATACAGAACAGAAGTAGCGCTATGCATAATCTGCGTTAGTCCTGTTATGAAACGGTCAGGCCCTCGCAGCTTCAAAAAGGCAGCCTGTTACAGCAAGGTTCATGCTAGTAGCAGTAGCAGTAGTGACGTTAAAAAGGTTTTAGCGAAAGCGACGGGCGCAAAGGAGGAGAGCTGCCTGTCAGAATAGTGTGAGCGTAGTTGACAGAAGGCTGGTCATCTAAAATGTTTTCAATCCTGGCGCGCGCAACGGCGTGGAGTTGCCGCTCGCTGCACTGGAAAGCCCACGGTGGGAGGCTACGTCGTGACGCTAGTGTCCATGGGTAATGTAGGAAATCTCGCCTTCTAACGTTTGTCATAGCAGCGGTTTACCGTTCATACTTTACCGTACTCGGGCGCCACTAGCCAAATAGGCGGGTAGGTAATTTTTTCTACTAGCCAAAATGATTTTTCACCCGTGTTTGGCGTGTTGGCGTGTGTTAATTTAGAGCCCTGTTTATAATTATGTATATGTTTCTTAAAACTTATTGGCGAGACAGGAAATCATTTCCTTGGGAAAAATAAAAATCAGATGTCACAAGTAGGGCTGGGTATCGCAGCCATGTTCCTGTATCGATTCGATTTCGATTCTTAGGGCTTTGAATCGATTAATCACGATTCAATTCGATTCGATTCGATTCATTCCGAATCGATTAAATCCGTTCCCTTCTTGGTGCCAGGATTTCCCCCAAAAGATGCTGTTACCTATTTTTATATAAAAATGTCAAAGGGCTGTAGCTTGACAGTGCTAACAGATTGCTAATTTGTATTAAGTAGGCCTAGGCCTAATTGACTGGGTATTTTCCATAGACCTAAATTAAACAAAAAGAACAAAAAAAATCGATTTTGTGCCCTGTGAATCGATTATGTGAATTTCGATTTGATTCGATCGATTATCGATTAACTCGATTATTTTACCTAGCCCTAGTCACAAGCCCCCCCTGTGATGCCTCCGCGCCCCACTTTGAGAAACACTGCTATACGACATCTGATTCTCTCATCATCAGTGAGTTGTTGATCCATCACGATGGTGGTTACATCGAACTAAGACCACCGAATATAACACGCCACATCATGTTTATACCCTGAAATCCCTTTGGGCCTCTCTCTGCTGGTACGGTAGCGGCCCAGTGTCATCCTGAAGAAGACTATACTACTACTACTACTACTACCCCCGTCAGGATTAGAGAGATTGCATTAGAGGACAAAGGTTATCGCTCACAACAGCTTTGTATTGATTTGTAGTCCCCTAAGGGGACCAGTGTGTGTGTGTGTGTGCGTGCGTGCGTGTGTGTGTGTGTGTGTGTGTGTGTGTGTGTGTGTGTGTGTGTGTGTGCGTGTGTGTCTGTGTGTGCAGATTAGACCCCAGCTATGCCCATGCTCATAGCACACACACACAACAGAACAGAGCTAGCAGTCCATCTCCCCTTACTGCAGGACGTAGGCACTCAGAGCATTATGATGGAGATGGCCATATCACACCAATCTGCCTGTCTGTATCTGTATCCTCTTTACTGCCATCTGTGTAGACCACTGCTCTCTTATTGTTTGCACCACTGCGTTCTCAAGTATGCCTGGGGCCGTGTTGATGGCTGAGAGGGTTTTTTACACACTGACTGCAACTCTCTACAACCAACCATGCTGTTCCTTCTTTATGTAATGGTCAATGTTATTTTCTCACGAACAGCATTGTCTGATCTCGTCTTGATCACGTCCAAGCATTGGCATTTTCGCTTGCCCTAAGGACAGGTTGCTCTCTTGTCTTCCGTTTGGAACACCCCCCGTCTCCTATAACGTGCTGCACTGATGCGTGAGCATCCCCCATCATCAAACAAATGTGCACAGTTAAACACGCACACCATCTCCCCATCCCAGAGTTTAATATTATTCTTTCCACCAATTGCTCTAAATGCAGATGTCATGCCAGTGCCTGTTTTCCTACTGAAGCAGCAGGCAGCTGAGCAGTCTTTGTGACTGCGTCGGCATTTGCCATCTGCGTCCTCCACTCCACAATAGAAGCCGGCTCTCCAAAAAAGGAACTCTTTTACCTCCTTTACTTTGCCTCTTCTTTTTTTTATCCAAAGTCATCTCCTTCAGCTAAGTCATCATCTGTGGGCTCCGCTGTGCTGTGCTGTGCTTTGCTATTTTGTCTGTGTGCGTAACGGGGTGTGTATTTGGAGCGAGATGACTTCATTTGTACCCATGCACTGTCTGAAAACATCTGCCTTCGTTTCTTATTTTATTTCTTCATCATTTATTATTTGATTTGATTTTATTTGAAATTCTGTAATGCATCACATGCATGTTTTTTCTCGCAAGTACCTATTGTCTCCCTATACCAGCTGGGTAAAACATGTCAGCAAGCCCTGAATTTCATTTGCAGATAGTTTGATGTCTGTGGGTAAAAAATAGTCATTGACAAGCCTAAAAATAGCTAGTGTTATCACCACAGAACAGATGTTCCTTATTCAGGCTAAGAGCAAGCGTCAAGGTATTAAATAAGAAGTGCATATACGTACTTAGAAAAAGAGTGTTCTCACAGTATATTATGGAGCGAGTTAAAAAAAAGATTTTATGTATTGATTGTAGATCAATTAGAACTTTCTTTCCTGACGCACCATTGGATACTTCTCATCTGTAGAGTATTCCTCTTGGCCAAACTTTCAGAATTTCCCAGTTTTATTATTTCTGTAAGAGTGCTGTTGGTTCATATGGTCGCTTTTTGTTTTGTCTTCAGGGATTTCATGGACCCCACCTTGGACAGCACGATGTCCATCATGAACTACTGCTTAGTCATATATTAGCAATGCACATATCTATAAAATATCTTTTCACATGCTGTATATAGTTAATATGAAGGTAGATGGTTGTTGTGTCTTCAGGGATTTCATGGACCCCACCATGAAAAGCACAAAACACATCAAGGACTTGTGAATATAGAAATATTATGCAATAATAATAATGATATATCTTAAGTAATGTGTATGTAGGCCTATTTATGAAAAATGCCTTTCACAGTAAATATACAGTTAATATGAAGATAGGTTGTCTCTCCTCAGGGATTCCATGGATCCCACTATGAACAATATGAAGCACATCTTGAACTAGTGCTAACTATATAATTACTATAATTACTGTATAGACATTATCTTATATATCCTCCTGACTACCAGGGGAAAAAAGTTTTAAAATCTTTTTTTTACTCCCCCAATTGTTTGAAGGCAAAAAATGAGATTGACAACATTTTTTTCAAATTTGTATTTTTTATTTTAAAGATTTAATGTGTCCACTACAGTGGACATTGGAAGGCCGTACATTGAAAATGTACCTTAATTGCTATCAATCAATCTGGATGAAAAAGCATAACAATCAGTTTAATTATTAGTAAATTTGAGCATTTATGAGTTAACAATGAGTGTTTTATTGGTTTGAGGTGGAAACTGGATGTGTCTCTGACCATTATCATTCATGCAGGTCATCTCAAGTCAAAGCAATTTTGTTTTAAGCAACTGGACTTGCAGTTGAAGCTTGAATGACATGTGGTCCCTCAACTGAGAACTTTCACCAGAGTTGACTAATTTTATAGTTCTGATGTGTGAAATATGGGTTATTATCTCTGGAACAAACATGTGTTCATGTCTATAGGATTAATTTAGTCTTAATTTAATTTTTGGTTGAAATATTGTCCTGCAAAGTTCAGACACACATCAGAGTCATGCTCCACATGGGGCGACAAATGCATCAGGAAACGTTCTGCTTGTTCTGATTCTACTTTTC
>NC_085876.1:26581051-26593551 GCF_034702125.1 Engraulis encrasicolus | reverse complement strand
GTGAGACCTCTCACCTTTCCACTTGCCACCACCAGATGGGGCTATTGAGTGTGAAATCTCCTTGCAATGCCACCAACAACCAGTCAGGATCAGCTGTCAGCAACACCAACCAGAGGTGCATTTCACAAAAACGTAGCTGTTAGCCAGCTAGCAACTTCAGTAGTTGCCAAGGGGAAATTGCATTGCAAATCACAAAGTAGCTAATGTAGTTAGCAACTATGGTTTCAAGAATTGCACCCCAGCCCTGTCTGCCTCTCTAAACTCTCCCCACCCATACCAGTCCTCTGTTGGTGAGTTGAGGAGGAGACGGGGACGTAGGTGGGGATGGTGGTGGTGGTGGTGATGGGTTGGGGTGAGGTTATTGGGAGCAAATGAGCATGAGTGAGTTGCTGTGTGTGTGGAGGGTTATGGTGGCTGTTGAGCGAGTCGCGGGTGGGTTACTATGGGCGCATTCCAATATGCTACCTGGCCACAAGCACAAGTGGAGGAAACAAGGTCGCATATTGGAACGCACACAGAGGTTGTTGAGTAGGTACAGGGAAGATGGAAGAAGGGGTTGTTGAGAGGGTGGCGACATGAGTGGCACACACTCGGACATACACATGCAAATACACGCACACACTCGCACACACACACATTCACACACACGCACACACACACACGCACACACACATATACACACACACACATGCACATACACACACACATACGCACGAGAGCGAGAGAGAGAGAGTGCGAGAGAGGTGAGACGTATTGGTGAGATGGAGATGGAGATGGGATGGTTGTGTGTCCCCATTGTGAGGCGTGTGAGGTGACAGGCTTTAAATCTGTTGGCTGTCCACACCGCGGCCCCATTGTATCTAAATGCTGCTGTCAGCACCGGAGATTGAGTTTGTAGATGGCTGCATCCGCAAGCCGCAGGTATGGTGTGGTGCGGCATGGTGCGGTGTTGCGGTGTGGTGTGGGACACGGTGTAGATGCCTGCCGCTGGTCTGGTGTGGTGCGGTGTGGTGTGGTGAGGGATGTGGTTTAGATGCCTGCCGCGAGTCTGCCTGGACGTTTATGGCGTTATCACATGCAGCAGCCAGGTAATGAATACCTCTTTTCAGCCATACACTCGCACGTCAGGAGGGGAGATTTGTTTCTCTCATTCCCCTCTCCCTGTCTCTGTCCATCTCTCTCTCTCTCTCTCTCTCTCTCTCTCTCTCTCTCTCTCTCTCTCTCTGTCTCTCTCTCTCTCTCTCTCTGTCTCTCTCTCTCTCTCTCTCTCTCTCTCTCTCTCTCTCTCTCTTACTCCCTGTCACAGTTTTTTTTCCCTCCCCCTTCCTTATGTTTCTCTCTCAATGTTTTTTCTACATGTCTCACTACCTGGCTCTGTCTGTTTCCTCTTTCTTTCTCGTTCTCTCTCTTTCTCGTTCTCTCTCTCTCTCTCTCTCTCTCTAGAGCTTGTTTTTCGATGTGTGTTTTGTGTCAGGATAGCCTTGACTTGCAGAATTCAGTCGCAGTCTTCCCTCAACCCTCCCCACCCTTTCGATCATTCTTTTCTTTCCTCTTGTTCTTTCTTCCCGTCTTCACCTCGCTTCTCTTCCTGTCTTTTCTTTATTCTTGTTCTTCTATTCTATTCTTTTTTGTTCTGTTCTTCTTCTTCTTCTTTTGTGTGCGTTTTTGTGTGTGCGTGTCATCCATATTTATGGCGTGTTGGACACAGAGAGAAAGGCGCCAATCTTCTTGGGCCCATATCCAATAAATGAGCTCTGCTCTCTCTCTCTCTCTCTCTCTCTCTTTCTCTCTCTCTCTCTCTCTCTCTCTCTCTCTGTCTCTCTCTCTCTCTCTCTCTCTCTCGATAATTATGGAAGCCCTTTGGTCTTCACAGCAAGCAAGTCCCCCCCCCCCAAACCCACACATACACACACATGCACGCAAACACACAAACACACACATACATATACATACACACACGACATTGCATATAGCCCACCATCACACACACACACACACACACACACACACACACACACACACACACACACACACACACACACACACACACACACACACACACACACGTCAATGCCTACAGCCCCCACCATCACACACTGCACCATAACACTCAACCACGTGCAGGCACACACACACACACACACACACACACACACACACACACACACACACACACACACACACACACACACACACACACACACACACAGACACACACACACACAGACACACACACATAGACACACACACACACACACACATCATTGTGCCTACAGCCCCCCCCCATCCCTCCATCCCATCAACCACAACACAGCCCCCCCACCCCACCCTATCCTTTCTCCTTGAGCATCTGTGGCCCTCCTCGGGGGGGTTATGGAGAAGGCTGGAGGACTGATGGAGTGTACAGGGGGGGGGACTACGGTCCCATTGTTCTTTTGTGTGTGTGTGTGTTTGTGTGTGTGTGTTGGGGGGGGGGGGTGTCCTCAGCGGCTGGGCTGTGAAGTGGGCATGCTCTGGAGCGCAGTGCTCACCTCTGACCCACTCCGCCATTGTCCCACTCGACCCTGGCATGTGTCGTAATGAGGCGAATGAAGTGGAGCCGCCACACAAACACACACACATGTTCACACACACACACAAACACACACACACACATGCTCATATACACGCACACACACACACACACAGCACAAACACACACACGCACTGCACACACAAGCACGCACACACACACACACACACACACACACACACACACACACACACACACACACACACACACACACACACACACACACACACACACACACACACACACACACACACACACACACACACACACACACACACAGGGCATATATAGCACACTTTCACACTCATGTGGTCACACAAGCAAACGAGCACATACACACGCATACATCAATACACACACAGCACACTCGCACACAATTACTCACCCAAGCAAACATGCACACTCGTGCATTTACGTGCACACGAACACATTCAACAGACCCACACATGTGAACACATGCAATAACACACACACGCAAACATGCACACACACACACACACACACACACACGTGAGCAGCTTTGACCCTCAAATGTTCTTCACTCAAGCTGCCTTCCCCCTCAACACCCCCCCCCCCCACCCCCCCCCCCCCCCCCCCCCCCCCCCCCCCCCCCCCCCCCCCCCCTCCCCCCCCCCCACACACACACACCCATCCGCATCCACCCACCCCATCGTCATCACCCGACACCTCAGTCATGCTTAGGGCTTTGTTCCTGAATTACTTCAATGTCAAACGCCCACCCCTACCCCACCCCACCCCACCCCACCGTCTCCTTCTTTCAACCCCCCGAGAAGCCCCCTCCCCTTCCTCGCCTCGCCCCCCCTTTCCCACCCTCCTTTTTTGTCGCAGCAGAAGGGGGGTGGGGGGTGGTGGTTAAGGGGGTTCAAGTGCCTTTTTTGTTGTTGCCCTCGCTGGTTGCTTGTTATTTGAAGAAGAGCACATGCTCTAAAACGTCCACTTGTGGTGAATAGAAAGAATAGAACAGTTGGCGAGTGCGTGGACATTTTGTCTTTATTTGATATTGGCAGCTGCAGGGCGGCCGGCCGATAAGGGTGAGGGGGTAAACGGGTATGTTGTCCCGGGCGTAGGGAGTGGAGGAGGGGGCCCAGAATGAGGTCGGCATTACGTTGTACACATTGAGCTGGGGGCCTTTTCACATAGCTTTGTCCGGGGTCAACCCAAACCTGTTAGCGGCCCTGGGTTTGCTGCGGCTGCAATGGCATTTGTTGCTGCTGCAACTGCTGATTCTACTGTGTCAGAAGCAAGTGCATTTAGCAAGTGCATTTTTTTTAGTGGTGGGCCGTTATCGGCGTTAACGTGCTGCGATAATGTGAGACTCTTGTCGCGCGACAAAGAAAATATCGCACGTTAATCTATTCTCAAAATATAGGTTTGGAGTTTGGGTATGCACGTCACCATAGCGTTTAATTGACAGACGCTTTTAGACTGCGCTCCAGTCGCTTCTCCTCTCTCCACCTGTTGTTTCAGCAGACCTACTAAATATGAAGTGTTTGCAGCTGAAAACATTAATCCCTCTGCCGTGGTAGTTGTTGTTTGAGTGCTTTTTCACAAGTGGTAGACTAAAGAGACGTTATTGTTTGAGGTGAAGCATAGAGAGACATTATTGTGTGTGAGTAGCTACCAGCCCGACATAGCCTACATTTCCTCACGCATTGCATAGAATAGGCCTACATAAACAACTTCCAGAAATCTTGCCTGTGCTATAATTGCAAAACATTCCGTGTGATAGTCCTATGCATTTTGAAGATTGTCAAACTGAAACTGTCAATATCTACTCTCGCTGAATGTTTGTGTTGCAATCGCGCACATTTGCGATTCAGTGAGATAGCCTATTCTCATGTCCGACGGTAATAAACCTCGCGGTTGTCGCGCTTGACTTTTTTTTTTGCAAACTGAATTCATGTCGAGTTGTAACTCATCTGGCATTCTAACTCTGAGAACAACTGTCAAATCGCCGTGTGCCAGTGCTGTAGGTTCTAGATAGGCATATCCAGTAGCCTGGCTCTGCTGAGGGCTGCTGTGTGCCTACTACGCGCAGAGCTCCTCCCTCTCTTAAAGGAGCCGCTGCTCCTTTTAACAGTCAGTGGCAGATTCTCTCTCTCTCTCTCTCTCTCTCTCTCTCTCTCTCTCTCTCTCTCTCTCTCTCTCCCCATTAGAAATGAAATGCTGAATTGTTGAGGTAATATTGTTTAAATAGCCTAAATGTTTGATAGATTTATCTGTATTTGCCTCTACAACTTATAGCGCTGTTCATTTTGAAATTTCAGTATCTTATAACTGTAAATGCTTCCTAACATATTGGACACACTTTACACATATTGCTGTGATTTTTTCATCTCCAAGTATCAACATGACCATTTTCTGAAGATGAGATGCATTTTGGAAAAAAAGATGAGCTCTGGTCTAATGCGCCATCTGTCTTAAGAAACCCCAAGGTTTTTTTCGGCATTATTTCACTATCGTGCCTATTCTGAATGAGCCATTTTGATATAGATTAATCTAGATTAATCTAGATTAATTTCATAATTACAGTGAGATTAATCTAGATTAAAAAAATTAATCTATGCCCACCCCTAATTTATTTAAATACTTTTTTTGGGTTTTTCAACTTTAGTGGGACAGATAAGGAGTGGGAGAAAGAGACAGGGGAGGATTGGGAAATGACCCGGCTCAGGAATCGAACCTTTGTCGCCTACGTAGCAGTCCAGTGCCCAGCCGACTAAGCCACGGCGGGGCCAGCAAGTGCATTTCTGAACAGTAGCAAGCAAAATTGTAGGTTTGGCTTAGAAAGTGGTGGGGACATTTCAATGATAAATTGTTCGGCTATCCTGTTTTTGTGTTATATTTGTGAAAAAGTGGTGAGGTCAGGCTAGGTTTCTCTCAAAAGTGGTATGGACATGTCCCCACCACCCACACCTAAAACGACACCCACAGTAGCAAGTGTGTTGCTGGTGCTGGTGCTGGTGCTGCTGCTGGGTCCTCCTCTCCAGGTCAGCCCTTTGGGCTCTTGTGTGTCCAGCAGCAGCAGCCTGTTGGCTAAAGGCTTTTTAGCAACTGGTGCAGTGTTCCTCATCGGGATGATGTGGAGCCACTACTACCCCAAGGCCAGATTTATACTGCCTCAAACCATACACAATCTCACACACAATTACATACACACGTGTGCACACACTCACACACACAAACACATGGTATGAGACTTAGCCACACACACATACTACACACACACACACACACACACACACACACACACACACACACACACACACACACACACACACACACACACACACACACACACACACACACACACACACACACACATATTCAGTCGTAAAGGAGGCGCAGCATCCACTAGGGGGCCCCCAACTGGCCAAAAGTCAAAAATTGCAGAATAGACCCCTTTAGAGTTTGTAAACAGGTATGACGTAATTTGGCTGCGTGCGCGCCGCTGCCTCAAAATCGTCCATGCTCCGTTCACTTGTACAGAGACTCGACAGGTGTTTTTTTCCGAAATAAGATAACGGATGCTCGACCTAACCTCATATATGCAGTGGGCACCACGGACACGGGTATTCCGGGTGATGTCATCAGTCCAGTCAGTAGTTTAATGTCTTGTAACAACAAACATCCTAGTTTCTGGAACAACCTCTTCCCTCTCAAAATAGCATAACAAGTGTACTTTTTGGAATCAATATTTTTTATCAACGTACACGCTTCAGATCGGCAGTTTTTCTCTCTTTAGCGTCTGCACTGTCACCCAGTATTACACACAGAATCACCACTCCCGATTTTACCCATGCCGGCAGTTCTCCTAGTGGCCGCTGTCGAGATACGGCTCTGAGCGCAGCAGCCCGTTCTTTCTGAATGGAGTCTGCACTCCCCCTAGAGTGCAGTACCACCCAGAAAAGTGGAGTCTCTCGTAATAGTCTTCCAATATCTCTGGTGTGTTTGAGTCGACGATGTGCACGCATTCATGAGGACGTCGACTCTGAACGGGTCTATTGTGACCAAGAATCTTGTTGATACTCCTCTCCACAGCTGGCAAACATGCTATCCTGAATTCCTAGCTTGTCATTATGACACTTTCTATGTCTTTTCGTCTTGAAATTTGCCTTCCAGGGGGGCCCACAGCAGCCTGTAGCATAGGGGCCCCGGGCTATCTGAATTCGGCTGTGCATCAAGGGTGGAAAAATTCCCCACCAGTCACTGTGGTAGGTAGATCTAAAATCTACCAGTCACTGTGGTAGGTAGATCTAAAATCTACCAGTCACTCACAATTTATCAGTCACCATTTTTACCAGTTCATATTCAACAGTTCCAAACATTGTAATGCCAAGTAAGATCATTTTCTGATTAATACTTTTCTTTCAGAGGTCATAAATTTGGTTATTGTGATGCCAATAACTCTTTTCATTACTAATTTGCTTAAACCTTTGATGTTGGATGCTGTGTGTAATTCAGTATTAACCCAGGCGCCTGTAGAAAAATTTCACCCGTCAAGGTGACGGGTGTGTTGACACATTTCACCTGCCAAAGGCCAGTCATTGGTAGGATGTAAATAAAATCGAAATGTATCGATGTATCGGAAGTATCAGCCGGCGATTTAATCGAATCGCATCGTATCGTGGGGCATTCTTAAGAATTGAAAAGAATCGAATCACTAGCCCCTGTGCAATGCCCTAGCTCCACAACACAATAGTAGTGGAAAAGTAATTGGAAAAAAATCGAATTGAACCGAATCGCATCGTATCGTGGGGAATTCTTAAGTATGGAAAAAAATCGAATCCCTGATTTAAGAAATCGATGCCGTATCATATCGTCATGAAGGCTGTGATTTACACCCCTAGTCATTGGCAGGTGGACGGGTGCTTATTTCCATCCCTGCCGTGCATACAGTGTAGTACAGTGCAGCATTCAGCATAGGGACTATGCACCAGGGGATTAAAAACATACAGGCAAAAGCACACACCTCTGGAGTGGGAAAAATGTGCAGAGAAAGAAAAGGTTGGTTTTTTTTCTCTTCTTTTCCTCTTCTCTGCTTTTCTCACTTACTGCAGCACCCACCCAACCCAGGTGTGTGTGTGTGTGTGTGTGTGTGTGTGTGTGTGTGTGTGTGTGTGTGTGTGTGTGTGTGTGTGTGTGTGTGTGTGTGTGTGTGTGTGTGTGTGTGTGTGTGTGTGTGTGTGTGTGTGTGTTTTAAGTCTAGTGCAGAGGAGGACTGTGATAACACCTTTTTCTAAAACTCAAGTGTGTATGTGTCTGTGTGCGTGCATGCGTGCGTGCATGGGTGTGTGCATACGTGCATGCGTGTCTGAGAGAGAGAGACAGAGAAAATGAGAGAGAGAAAGAGGGAGGGAGATGCAGAGGGTGAGATTGAGGTGGGTCCTCCACTATCTGTGCCCAGAGCACACGTCAAGCAAATTAACTGCTGCTATGCAGACATCACACACAGACATAAAGACGCACGCACGCACGCACGCACGCACACACACACACACACACACACACACACACACACACACACACACACACACACACACACACACACACACACACACACACACACACACACACACACACACACACACACACACACACACACACACACCATCACTGTGTGTGAAGTCGAACAGGAGTAGTCTTTCAGTGCAGCAGGCTGGGAGTTTCCTTGAGAACGCTTCTTCCAAAAAAAATCATTCACTTCGCCAGGAAGTCGATTGAGAATGTTTTCCCCCATAGCAGAGAGCTGGTATTCTTTCAAGACAAATGCTGTATTTCCTGAAGACCTTTGAGTCTTTGTCAATTCTTCAGATGTGTGTGAGACTGCGTGTGTGTGTAGTATATGATGATGTGAGTGTGTCTATGTGCGAGTGTTGCGTTTTTGCGTGTGTGTGTGCGCGCGCTTTGGTGTGTGAATGCATCTGTGTGGGACTGTGAGAGTGTGTTTACACGTGTGTGTGTGTGTGTCTTCCTGTCTTTCTGTCTTTGTGTGTCTGTGTGTGTGTGTGTGTGTGTGTGTGTGTCTTCCTGTCTTTCTGTCTTTGTGTGTCTGTGTGTGTAAGACAATGTGAGAGTGTGTCTACAAGCGTGTACTGTAGTATGTGTGCCTTTGTGATTGTGTGTAGTAGTGTGCAGAAGGTTGTGTGCTGCTTGAAATAGATGGGGAGGCAGATTATTTGAATCCTGAGATATGGTATCGACTAGCTAGCCCATAGATCCATCCGGTGGTGGTGCGTCACACAGGCAGGCAGACAGGCAGGTAGACAGACACACAGGCAGGCAGGCAGGCAGACAGGCAGACACACAGGCAGGCAGGCAGACACACAGGCAGACACACAGGCAGGCGGGCAGGCAGGCAGACAGACACACAGGCAGGCAGGCAGGCAGACAGACACACAGGCAGGCANGCAGACAGAAACACAGGCAGGTAGGCAGACACAGGCAGGCAGACACACAGGCACTCAGGCAGGCAGACAGGCACACAGGCAGACAGACACCCAGGCAGGCAGGCAGACAGACACACAGGCAGGCAGGTAGACAGACACACAGGCAGGCAGGCAGGCAGACAGGCGTCGGGTGTCAAAACTACACTACAGCCTGAGAGCTGATGCAGCCATTAGGTGGATGGGAAATGGCCTGGTCTGTCTGTCCCTGTCTGACCCCGGCCTCTCTGTCTGTCTGACTCTCTATCTCTCCTGCAATCTCTGTCTCCTTTCTTCCCCTCATCCATCTCTATCACGCTGTCTCTCTGGCCCCGGCGTCTGTTTTTCGGTCTGACTCTTTTTTTCTCACGGACTCTCTCTCTCTCTCTCCCCCTCCTGAGCTTGCATCCACTTTCTCTCTGCCCACCTCACTCCTCTCTCTCTATTTCTCGCTCTCGCTCTCGCTCTCTCTCTCTCTCTCTCTCTCTCTCTCTCTCTCTCTCTCTCTCTCTGTCGGAGGCGTCCGAGGGTGCTGAGTCAGCAGGGGTTGAGAGGTTTTCTTCTCTTCTCTTCTCTTCTCTTCTCTTCTCTTCTCTTCTCTTCTCTTCTCTTCTCTTCTCTTCTCTTCTCTTCTCTTCTCTTCTCTTCTGAGACACACCCGACAGATATTCCTTTGAGACATCAGAGAGGTGTAGAGAGAGAGAGGGAGAGAGGGAGAGGGAGGGAGGTGGAGAAGAGAACGGAGAGGGGGGAGAGGTAGAGAAGAGAGAGGTGGAGAGGGGAGAAAGAAATGGGGAAGAGGGGGAAATAGAGAGGGAGGGGGAATGAGGGAGGGACAGAGAGAGAGATGGAGAAAGAAGCAGAGGTGGAGAAAAACGGGTGTGTGGAGACATGGTCTGACAGGAGAGAAAGAGGAGGAGGAGGAATGTTGAAAAAGAGAGGGGGATGGAAAGGGGGGTGAAGAAAAAAAGAAATGGAGGTATACAGAGAGTGCTGGCAAGACATACACTTACAGAAAGCAATTGGTAATGTACGGGGTAGAATAGATAAAGAAGAAAAGAAAGATAGAGAGAGAGAAAGAGAGAGAGAACGAAAAAGAGATGGTGAGAAGTAAAGGCACTGAAAGGGAAAGAAGGGAGGGAAGTGAAGCGTTATAGCAGATGGGTAGATAGTGAGGGGGAAGAAGAAGGGACATGGGGATGACGGAAATCAGAGAAAAGGGGAGGAGAAAAGGGGAGGAGAGAGGAAGAAGAGCCAGAGAAAGATAAGGAAAGAAGTGAAGGAAAAAAGAGACATGTGCAGAGACAGAAAAAAATGGACAGAGAGAATGGGAGGAGGGGATAGAGACATTGGTGGAAGATGGAGAAGGAATGAACAATACAGAGAGAGCTGAGAGATGAAGACATTTGGAAAGGGAGAGATGGGGGGGTGGGGGCCAGAGAGAGAAGCAGAGATGGAGGTGGGGGGAGAGAAACCCATTGGGAATGAAAGGAACAAGAGAGCGAGAAAGAGGGAGAGTGAGAGAATTGGAGAGAAACATGTCAACAGGGTAAGAGGGGAAAACGAATGATATAGAAAGAAAAAGAGGAAAGGAGAGAAACCCATTGGGAATGAAAGCAACAAGAGAGTGAGAGAGAGAGAGAAACAGCACGAGAGAGAGAGTGAGAGAGAGAGAGAGGGAGAGTAAGAGAATGGGAGAGAAATATGTACATCAGAGTAAGAGGGGGGGAAATGATATAGAAAGATAAAAAGAAGAAAGGATGGATGAACAGTAGGTGTGTAGAAGGAAAGAGAGACAGGTTAGCATGTGGCAGAGGAGTAAACTGGGTGGGTGAGGGGGGGGGGGGGGGGAGTCATTTTTGCACCTGTTACTACACCAGACAGGGAAGTCAACATGGCACTGTCCTGGTTTTCTTTTTTTTCTCTCCTCTCTCTTTCTCTCTCTCTCTCTCTCTCTCTCTCTCTCTCTCTCTCTCTCCTTGCTCCTCTTCTTTCCCCCACTCCCCCCATCTCTCCAGCCTCTTCTCCTCTTCTCTCTCCCTCTCTCTCTCTCTCTCTCTCTCTCTCTCTCCTTGCTCCTCTTCTTTCCCCCCTCCTCCTCCATCCCTCCATCCCTCCATCCCTCCAGCCTCCAGACTAGAAATGTCATGAGTGTGTCTACCACCACTTGCCATGCAAATCTAATGCATGTGTGCTGTGTGTGCACGGCTGCTGCTGCTGCTGCTGCTGCTGCTGCTTCTGCGTGTGTGTGTGTGGCCGCCTGTGGATGTGTGTGCATGTCAGTCTGTGTGTATGTTTTCACGCTTGTCTGTCCATTTGTGTGTACACAAGTGTCTGTGTGTACACTGTGTGTGTGTGTGTGTGTGTTTGTGTTTTGTGTGTGTGTGTGTGTGTGTGTGTGTGTGTGTGTGTGTGTGTGTGTGTGTGTGTGTTGGAGGGGTGCCTGAGGCGGGCAGGCCTGGCTTGAACTCTGCACTAATAGACTGCGGGGCTCAGGCTGGCAAATGGTCTGTGCTCCCTTTCTGTCACTGCTCTCTGGGCACTCGTCTGTGTGTGATGGTGTGTGTGTGTGTGTGTGTGTGTGTGTGTGTGTGTGTGTGTGTGTGTGTGTGTGTGTGTGTGTGTGTGTGTGTGTGTGTGTGTGTGTGTGTGGTGTGTGTGTGTGTGTGTATGTGTGTGTGTGTGTGTGTGTGTGTGTGTGTGTGCGCGCTCGCTGTGTGTGTGTGTGTGTGTGTGTGTGTGTGTGTGTGTGTGTGTGTGTGTGTGTGTGCTGTGTGTGAATGACTGTGTGTGTGTATGTGTGTGTCTGTGTGCGTCTGTGTGTGTGTCTATGTATGTAGTACTTGTGCATGCATTTGTGATTTTGTGTGTGTGTGCATGTGCGTGTGTGTGCGTGGTACGTGTGTAACAGAGTGCATGTTCATCCTCCATGCTTCTAGAACAATCCACTGAGGCAGTGGAGCAGGAGCTCAAATTTCAAATCGATTGTGAAATTTGCATTGAATTCTCTGTAACACTTTACTTTACGGATCGCTAATAAGGTGTTAATTTCATAGTAATTTCTCAGCAATTTCAGTCTAATTTTATGGTAATAACTGCTTGTTATTAGTAATAACAGCAAAATAACCATATGGTTTCCAGTGCAATTACACTATAATTTCTCATTAATAACAGCAAAAATAACCATACAGTTTCCAGTGCAATTATGCTGTAGTTTCTAGTTAATAGTAGGCTAATGGAAACAGCTACTGTGTCATCATAGTAGTTAGGTGGTAGGTATGCCAGTAACTAAACGGTATCAGCCGAAGTAGTTTCATACTAATTAGGCTACATCAGGGCCGTAATGTGCAATATTTCCTCTTCCTATGTTATTGCATAGAAACGACCACCCAAGCATCCTTGTATTATTTCTGCTTAATTACCTTGTAAACAATTGAGTAGTTATATGGAAATAAGATAGAATCAGGGCCGTAAAATGCATT
>NC_085876.1:26561051-26571051 GCF_034702125.1 Engraulis encrasicolus | reverse complement strand
CTCTCCCTACATCTCTCTCTCCCCCTCTCTCTCTCTCTCTCTCTCTCTCTCTCTCTCTCTCTCTCTCTCTCTCTCTCTCTCTCTCTCTCTTCATCTATCTCTCCATCTCTCTCTCTCTCTCCCCCCCCTCTCTCTCTCCATCTCTCTCTCTCTCTCCATATATCTCTCTCTCCCCCTCTCTCTCTCTCTCTCTCTCTCTCTCTCTCTCTCTCTCTCTCTCTCTCTCTCTCTCTCTCTCTCTTCATCTATCTCTCCATCTCTCTCTCTCTCTCTCTCTCTCTCTCTCTCTCTCTCCTCCAGTATTGCCATCAGCACCTTCCAGGATTTCCAGCTGACCACCCTGCGGCAGCGTCCGGACTCCGTCCTGCGTCGCCAGCGCCAGCGCCTTGGCAACAACGGTGACCTGGCAACGCGGGCCGGCGACGCCCTCGCCGTCACCCCCGCACGGCCTTCCACAGCCAATCAGCTGGTCAAGATGGCCGTCTGGGGGCTCTCCGCCACGCTGGGCGCCGCGGCTCTCGCCGTGGCCCAGACCGCCCTCGACTGGGGACCGGACTTCCTCCTCCAGCTCTTCTGAGGCGAAATCACCAAGATCCCAAAACAAACACTTTTCAGGATGAACAAAGAACGTAGAAAACAGATCACCAACATCCCAAAACAAACACTTTTCAGGAAGAACAGAGCGTAGAACAAACACTTTTCAGGATGAACAAAGAACCTAGAAAACGGATCACCAAGATCTCAAAGCAAACACTTTTCAGGATGAACAGAACGTAGAGAACAGATCACCAAATCCACTAACAACACTTTTCAGGAACAGGGACAGAACATGGAAAACAGATTACCTACCCCACACGTACATACTTTTAAGGAACAACAGACAAAGAAAACTTAACACTAATCGCCAAACTCCCAAAACGAAAAGTATTTCTAAGAAAGAGAAGAAAAAAGGGCCCAAAAGCATCAGCCCCAAAAGGATACTGTAAGCTACTCATTGTGCCAAACTGTTATAAACAGAATTTTTGGGGGCTTTTTGGTCTTTATTATCACAGGACAATGTGAGAGTAGACAGGAAACGATTGGGAGAGACAGATGGGGCAGGGCCAGGAAATGACTCCGGTCAGATTCGAACCGGGGTCCCTGTGGGCAATGTAAGCCCAAATGTGGGGGGCTTAGTGCGATACACCACAGCGCCCCGCTGTTTAAACAGTTTCATACCATAAGTGACCTGAGATGACTCGTACATGTTCTATCCAAAAAACTTTTTTTAAACCGTACTGTCACTCTCTCTGTCTCTTCCCATACACACACAATCTGCTCTGGAGTGAAGGGACCACAGTATGAGATGAGATGAGTGCTATGCTTATGCTAACTCTTTCTCCCACGCTGGGCCCATCAGCATTTTGTGTGGTAGGTACTGCAGGCAGTGAGGTAGGAGGCCCCATCCCATCCCATCTGGGCTGGGCTGGGGGAGAAATAGGGCCCGGGCTTGGCTTAAAAGGGCCCCTCATGATTAGCGCCACAGAATTGACTCACCGATGGGCCCTGCACCCTTGTGGGCCCCTATTTTCAGAAATGTATTAAAAAAAAAAACTAAAAAAAAAAGTTTTGTTTCACATTTCTGAAAATAGGGGCCCACGAAGGTGCAGGGCCCACTGGGAAATGCCCGGTATGCCAGTTGGCCAGTCCAGCCCTGCATCCCATCCAATCCTTTCCCATCCCATCTCGCCCCACCCGCCCAGAAGCTCATTCATTCGCTGCACTGTAGCAGTGCTGCTGAGTGGGAGCGATTAAATCAAGAACGCTTGTTTGCCTGCAGTTCCCTCAGCTGTAACACCGTCAGTCGGGAGAGATGGAGAAAGAGAGAGAGAGAGTGAGAGGAGGGAGGAGGGAGAGGGAGAACATAGGGAGGAGAGAGAAAGGAGAGGGGGAGGAAAATAAAAAAGCTAGAAAATGCTAAGCCTGTCAAGTAGCTGCCTGAAGTTTGTAGAGAGCACCTTATGTGTGTGCGTGTGTGTGCGTGTGTGTGTGTGTGTGTGTGTGTGTGTGTGTGTGTGTGTGTGTGTGTGTGTGTGTGTGTGTGTGTGTGTGTGTGTGTGTGTGAGAGAGAGTTAAAGTAACTGTAACAAGCCTTTTTTTGCAGGAGAGGAAAAATCCACTCGTGACCTCTGAAACCTTGATAACAGCCTGTTTACCCATCTAGTGCGGTGTGCGCACATTGAAACCCGTTGCACAGCTGGACGGTTTAGAAATGTCTACAACTTTTTTAGGTTCTCCTGCTTGCTGGAAAATACTTAAAACCAGACTTTCATCATACTGTGGGGGTTAGGAAGGAGGTAAATATAAATTATTTAAGAAGAATGCGTAAGATGAAGCAACAAAATTTCTGCTCCTTGGGGCATGGTTTCCAAGCGAGCTTGTCGAGGGAGTCTTAAACGCAACTTGCTATTGCTAAAAGTTGCGACGATGATAGTTGAGGGGAGTTAGCTAGCCGATTGTGCTGGGCCGGCGCTATAGTATGCCGTCGACCGATCCAGTGCCTTCCTTGAGTGTGATAACTGATGAGCAGCTGTTCGTCTACCGCACGATGCCAATGTATAATTCGCTGCGTAATCACCACTGCCAGTAGAGAAACCACAACCACCCCCACCGCACTCCATGCTCTTGTCTCCCCTACTCTGCAACCCATTCCCCGCTCCTCTACTCCGCACACGTTCCCCAGCCAAACACACACACACCCCACTCTCTGCTCCCCTACTCCGTAACTCCAACCCCCCCACTCCCCGCCCCACCACACACACTTTCACCTCCCCAGCTCCTCTTCTCTTCCACTCCTTCATTGCTTCTCCTTGTCTCCTCAAGCTGTGTCAGGAAAAGCACGGGCCATCTTCATTTAATGTGAAATTAATTTGCACCCGAGGCTATTGGCAGGGTTTTGAGCCAAAGCGCCGAAAGACCGATTTTTTCTTATTATTATTGGCTGACAAATGAAGACATGGAGAGCAGCTTCACATAATTGGAATAGAAGAATGCTGCGCAATGTGCACCTTGGCAGATTGTACTCCGTTATGCGTTTTAACCTAGCATCTTAGCTTAGCGTTTAGCCGCATCCACCTCCAACTTACTGTATGAGACATAAGGAACGCACTGCGGCAGCATATGTCTTAACTGTACTATGTGTCTTAACGGATTATCAGGTAAAAAAAGACTACCTTTTTGAAGGAGTACGATTCATTTAAAAAACCTTCCTGTCTTTTTTTTTTTTTTTTTTTACCTTGTACAGATTGTTTTTGTAAACCTTGTAGTAAATGTCTTATCTCACCAGTAAGATAGGTACTGTACATCAGCAAGCGGTTTTAGCATTCAGCTTAACACTGTCATTTACGATGAGCGAAACGGGCAATTATGGAGGAACAAGACTGTGTGTGTGTGTGTGAGTGTGTGTGTGTGTTTGTGTGTGTGAGTGAAATGAAATTGCTAGTCAACGGTAATTACGAGAGGGCTGTTGGCCTTTAGAAAATGAGGAAAAAAATATATAAATGAACAAATATATAAATAAATATATAAACAAATAGCCATAGCTGGCAGGGGGGGTGGGTTGGATAGGAGCGCTTGGTCGGCCAGTCTGGGGACTTGACTGATGGGATCCTGGCGTGCGTTGCGGCCAAGCCGAGCGAAGGTCTTGCTGGCTGGCTGCACCTGCTTGTGACGGATGCGGCTCCAGTTGGAAGCGTTTAGCGCGGAAATGCTGCTCTTTTGATCAGTGTCTGTCTCTCGCACACACACACACACACACACACACACATACGCTCTCTCTCTCTCGCTTCTCATCGGCTTTGAGGCTCAAACGGATCGGCTGTCCAACTGTTTACCTTCGAAGCCTTCACTGGCTCTGTCTGATGGCAATTGTGTGAGGAGCTTGAGAGAGGGAGGAAGAGAGACGGAGGGAGGGAGAAATGAGAAGAGAGAGAAGAAGCTTGAGTGCTTATTTCTGCAGAGACATTCAACTTTTTAATGGCTATCTGGCAAGAACCGTGTTTCCGGGGAAAAAAAGCTTTCGGTCGGTGAAAGTAACAGGTTGAGGTATCACCACCTGCTTCGTGTTCGTAACAGACGCAATCACTACAGCTGTTCTACCTCTCCTTCTGTTTGATCCCTTTGTTTTTACATCAAAGATGAGATGATTAGTATCGGCTGTATTTGTTTATTTAGCGTTTTTTTGTTTGGTTAAAAAAAATATCTAGTGTTGGTGCACGGTTGGCCGTTGTAACTGTGTGCACTCATTACGATGTGCTTTTTAAAATGTGGATCATGTGCCATGTTGTCGTGTGACGTGTCGTGTTATTTATTTTATTTATAGCTTTCCCCCAAATAGGATTTAGCCCCGGGGGAAAAATGGGCGCAGGCTTGCAGGAATATCAACTTGTTATAGGTCTTTGAAGAAATGTCATAGTGATAGGACATCAGATTTATAGAATGATGTGGGGTTTTTTAACTCTTTTGAATGAAAATGTATTTCAGATGAAAAGTATTTTTTTGATGCACAAATGTCATTTGTGACTATTTTTGTTTTGTGTTGGCACAATTTGTACGGAAGACGATGAAATGACAATTAAAATGAACACACTTGGGAGAAAAGACGGTGTTGTGTTGATGGCTTTTTATGTCCTCCTTTAGCTATGCACATGACCTTGACGAGCCCATGGCATGCTGTGTGTTTGCCTTTTGAGCAAGCTGGTGTGTCTGTGTGTGTGTGTCTGTGTGTGAGTGCCTGTCTGTGTTTGTGTGTGGCGTTTTGAGCAAGCTGTTGTGTGTGTGTGTGTGTACGTGCGTTTGCCGTTTTGAGCAAGCTGTGTGTGTGTGTGTGTGCGTGCCTGCGTGTGTGCGTGCCAATGAATGATTTAGAGCATGTTGGAGTGGTTCCCAGAGGGAGGGTGTTTGGGGACAAACCCAGGTAACGGGGATGGAGGGGTGTGTGTGTGTCTGTGATGTGTGTGTGTGTGTGTTTACTATGGTGGTGGTGGCGGGGGTGCAGGCAGGGGTGTGTGTTCTCTTCTGTGCTGTCATTCCTCTCTGAGTCCCCACATCTGTCGCTGACTGTGTAATCCGGGGAGGGTTGAGGGTATGGGTGCCTCTGTTTTCCCTCCAACCCCCAGAGGAAATTATAACCGTTTTTCGTCAAGGACTCCACGCGGCCCGCGTGGGCCCACAGCAGAAGAGGCTCATGGGTATTAAGGAAGTTTAGGGGAGGAAGGGGGGAGGGGTTGCAGTGAGGTTGGCAGATGCTCCAACCTCCAGACAGTCTGTCCACCACAAACACACACTCACACACACACCATGCCCCAAAAAACACACACACACACACACACACACACACACACACACACACACACACACACACACACACACACACACACAAATACACACACACACACATACACACACACACAACATGCTGTAAGTTGTAATACACACATGCTGTATGTAACACACACACCCTAGCACCTTCACACACAGCACTTTGGGGTCCTGACCCCTTTCACTTTACACTCCACAAAACACATAAACACAAACAAACACACTGACACACACTACCCACTATGCACCCCATGCTCCAATCCAAACTAACCATGCGCACTCGTGCACACACACACACACACACACACACACACACACACACACACACACACACACACACACACACACACACACTTACACTTGAAAACTTTTGGGTCCTGACCCCTTTCACTTCTCTCATACACACACATACCGGCACATACACACACACACACACACACACACACACACACACACACACACACACACACACACACACACACACACACACACACACACATACAGTACATACACACACACCACCTCTGCACCACAGGAAGGGTTCAGAGAGCAAAAGAGCATCACAGTAGAGGGGTAGAAAAGTCAAGCCATCACATCCATTCAACGCTACACATGAACACATTTGGGACAGTCACCCACCTGCCCACATCTGCGGAGCCCTACCTGCCAGGGATGGCCCTGTTTGGGGCGGTAAGATGATGAGAGCACCCTGCACCCTTCTCTGACCTCTTCCCACCTCCATGATTGGAATCTGCTCAGTGGGGTAGTCTACGTAGAACGTGGGTATACCCACTTCTAAATTTCAGGGATTTCAGTATACCCACTTAAAATTGATTGATCCATTGTTTTGAATAGCACACACATATACAGTATACCCACTTCAAAAAATGCTGAAATATACAGTATACCCACCATAACAAAGAAGACTACACCACTGATGCTGCTGGTTACAGTAATGGGCCTATACGGCAGCCAGGGCCGCTGATAGCTTTGGCTGGGCCCAGGACAAAGTCATCTGAAAGGGCCCCTCTCACCCAATACTTACAATGTAATGAGAACCCAATTCTGGGCTGAGTTTCTCAAAAGAGAAGTTGTTAGCCAGTTAGCAACTTCGGTAGTTGTCAATGGGAAAATGCATTGAAAACAACAAAGTAGCTAATGTAGTAAGCAACTTTGCTTTTGAGAAATTCACCCCTGGTCCTCCTCTGTTCCTAGGCCCCTTAGCTGTCCCCTTTGCCCCCCACCCCCCCCCCCCCCCCCCCCCCCCATCGGCTTCCCTGACGGTATCCCACAAGCTAGGGTGACCAGACGTCCGGTTTTCCCCGGACATGTCCTACTTTTGAGACCTAAAAAAATGTCCGGGGGGAATTTGTTGGACTGCCTGAAATATGCACTGTAATTTTCACTCCGTTCCATTTGACTCCACTCCAGGTTTCTCTCTACCGTTCACAAATTAGTCACGCCCTTCTCATCAAATCTAGCCACTTCGCACCATGTGTCCGAAAGAAGTAGGGGACTAGCCAGTGCGCCCCATGTTTACAAGCGAAAGCGCATCTGTCCGCCGGTTCGACGGACTGTAATGCCGATAGAAACGCAAATGCACGTTCCCGGTGGAAAAAAATTCCCGCGTGTGAAGCCAGGTATGAAGGTAATCTAACACAGGAGTATGCATAGTAACACCACCAAATCCATCATTTAGAGAGGTACAAGTTTTGTTACACCTTGTCACAAGACTTAGCCTAAAAATTCTTTCATGATCTGACATTTCCAAGTTATTTGCAAAAGCAATTTCTCGGAGCTAGAAGGACTCATTCCTGAGTTAAGAAATTAAGCTTCTTCTTCTGTCTATTGCCTTTGCAGTTATTGATAACGCTGTATGGGTTATCTTATTAATGGTAGGTAACTCCAGTTCCTCTCTTAATGGCTGCAGTGCCCATTGCTAATCTCTGAGCACCATGCCACTACAAATAGCCTATCTAAATAGGCCTAATGGATGACAGTGGAGGGGTAAATTGTGAGGTGTCTTATAAACATATTAAGCCTAAAATGTAGCCTAATAGAACTTCATTATCAATTCAGTTGAAAACCACAAATGTTGTGTTTTTTATATTTAGTTTCCAATGTTATATAGCCTAATGCTGTTCATCTTTGTGGGGAATGGCTGAGATGGGCCTACATGATGGTGAATCTATTTTTAAAAACCTAATGCAGAAATTAGAATAGGCCTATGAAATTGAGCTGCATTGTTATGCTGTTAAGCTACTCCAATATAGGCCTACTGTCTAGGATTGTAACAAAGGCACACTCTGCATCATATGATCACACAAATTATGTGATAGGCCTATAGGCGTAACTGAAGAGATTTTAATTGTCATTTATGGTAGACAAATGAATGTGCATGCCAAAAAGTTCGAGTGGCTTTTAAACAAATGACCATTTTGGATGCGTTGATACTTTATAGGCCTACTATCATACCTCATACCCATATATACTTTCATACCTGTAGATACACAGATACACCGATGACGCCCCCCTCTCAAAAAAAAAAAGTGTCCTCCTTTTTACAAATCCAAATCTGGTCACCCTACCACAAGCACAGTATTGAGCATTTTGTCGAGATGGGCTGCTGCGTCGAGATGAGCTAACGACTGTTGGAAAAGAGGGAAAAAAAGATGGCTGAGTTGAGATGTAGATGTGTAATGTTTATTGATGTCTGAAAAATACAACAAAAAGAATAGAGAGAGAGATGAGCTAATGACATAGGCTGTTAATATATCGCAACCCCTAAGACTAAGCTTAATTCCTCCCATCTCTGGCAACCTCCTAGACCTGCTGATGAATGGAGACTGCCGGTGAAGAGGAATATACTGAAGCCTAATCCTGTGATGTCCAACTGGCAGGTGCTTAGGAGATGGCCCATTTGTCACTCATCAGAAAACTTGAAAAAAAACCCTCTTGCACAGCACACTGACCATCTCGCTGTTTTCTACACACATTTCGGTCTTAGACCTTCATCAGGTAATTTCAAAAACAGCAAAATGGTCAGTGCGCGGGAGTTTTTTTCAAGTTGTCTGATATACTGCCTTGTTTCAACTCAACACAGTGCAACCCTACTGTTAACATAGCCTTCCTATCTCTGTACAGCAGTAGGCCCCCTCTACTCCAACCTCCTCCTTCCTCCAGCTGACAATGAATGGATGCTACTACCGGTAAGGAGAATGCTGCCGGCTAGCACAGTATCTAGTGTTCTGTCGAGATGGGCTAGATCATCGAGACGAGTTACCAATAGGCTGTTAGCATAAACCCACTACTAAGGCCCGCTACTTTTTAGTGTGTTGTAATGGCCTGGTAGCTCAACTTGACGGGTAGCGCATTTCGATTCATCACAGCAGTATGAGTGAGTTGGGGGTTGAGGGGTGGGGGGCAGAGCGATGTGTCATGTTTTATGCATGGTTGTCTTGCTTAAAGTGTTGTGACAGCACGGCCTCTCTGTTCTCTATGAGGAAATAAATAAATGAATGCAAGAAGCGACCCGACCCGGGCTCCCGACCATCAGTAGAGCTGAGCAGAGCAGGAGCGGAGCAGAGTGGAGCGCATCATCCAGGGGATGCCAGTGAACCGTGGAGGCAGTCGAAGTCAGTGGCAGATCCTGGCAGCCGCCCCATTCATTTCATTTCGCCAGGGCCGGCCCGAGGCATAAGCGAACTATGCAATGGCTTAGGGCCCCTACACCACCAGGGGCCCCCCATGATGCTTTATTTGCATTTGCACTTGTTCTGTATATTTCCTGTGCACTTTGTATCTGCTAGTGATGTTGGCTATGATTATGTCCTCGTTTGAAAGTCGCTTTGGTTATAAAGTGTCTGCCAAATGCAATGTAATGTGATGTAATGTAATGTATAGGGGGGCCCCGGATGACATTTTGCTTAGGGCCCCATAAAGGCTTGGGCCGGCCCTGCATTTCGCACACATAATGTTTATGTGGGAAGTCAAAACTTCTAAAGTGGAGAAGCAGCAGAGTAAGAACTCAAAGTAGAAACTACGATGTGCATACTCCTCTCTCTCTCTTCATCACTCTCTCTCCCTTTCTCTCTATCTCTCTCCATTTCCTCTCTCTGTCCCTCTCTCTTTCACATAAGGAGAGAACAGGAGTTTGAAGCCTCCAGTACGAGCCCTATCTCACGCCTTTCGTAAAGTCCTCACAAAAATAATATATTAATTTTCGTGGTGCATTCACGTTATTGCCCGCCTTTCGTAAAGTCTTCACGAAAATAATAGATTAATTTTCACGCTGCCTATTCACTTGAATTGCCCCACTGCTGCTATGGTTATCCAAACGTCTGCAGGGGCGGGGAGGGGGTGCTGACAGAACACTGCTGATAGGCTACACTCGGGACTCACTTTCGACGACCGGTACTTACGCCTTATGTCCCCTAAACCTAAACCTAAACCTAAACCTAACCCTAACCTTAACCCTACTTAACCCTAAACCTAACCCTAACCCTAACCTTAACCCTAACCTTGACCCTAAACCTAACCCTAAATTGCTTGTTTGAAATGTTTGATTACCATGTGATGGTAGGCTACTGAAAGGGCATCAAACTAGTGGGTCTGTACGTATGTATGTATTTTAAGTGTTTAG
>NC_085876.1:26543551-26548551 GCF_034702125.1 Engraulis encrasicolus | reverse complement strand
CTTCTCCTTGCATCCTCTCTTCCACCTGTCCAACCTCTTTTCTCTGCGTCCTCTCTTTCCTCTCTTTTCTCTCTCCTCTCTCCTTCATGCATCCTCTCTTCCTTTGCTCATCTACTCCCTGCATCCTCTCCTCTCCACAGATCGCCAGGGCCGCTGACAGCGCTGGCTGGGCCCAGAACAAAAGTAATCTAAAAAGGGCCCACCCAATACTTTCAATTTAATGAGGGACCAATTATGCTGTCTGAATTCCAAGCCTTTTTAAATGAGAAAAACAAAAATCTGAAATTTAGTGCTGTGTTTAATGAAGAAAAAAACATTTTTTGGACATCATGATATCCATAGACGGCAATGGAATAAAAACTGACCTTTACACAAGACCGACAGACAGAAATACCATCCTCCATGGCAAAAGTCACCATCCCAACAGTCTCAAAAAGAATTTACCTATCAGTCAGTTCAACATCTGTAGTCTGCATCTGTAGTTCTGACCAAGATTACGCACAACAGTGTACTGCTATGTCTGAACGCTTCAGGGAGCGATGATACTCCGATGAATGGATAAACAATGCAGCAGACAGATTCCACACCACCGACCAAGAGCAGTGCTTAAACAGAAAAAGACGCACTGACACTGACAACAGATTGCCATGTGTAGCATAATGAGACCTGTGCCTTTAATTTGTAGGCTTGTCATGTGACCAGTTTGGACCAATAGGCAGCATTTGTGGGTTTCTTTAAAATAAGGGCGCCAAGTAGGGCATACTCAAAGAGGCTTGAGAGAAGAGGGCTTACTCACGCCATAACAGCGTAGTAGGAAATGATGGCGAGGGGAGTACGGAAATGTTATTCACTGTGGAACAGGTCATAGGACAGCGTGAATGTCTGTCAGCTGTCCTTAATTACCGCCAGCAATTACTGCTGACCAACAGCTGCTGTTACTTGGCCACAAATTATCCATCATGGTGTCGCCCCCACTGACCATGTGCAAGGGAGTACGAAAATGGCATCCATCGCACCCACTGACCAATGACCATGCGCAAGGGAGTTAATTTTCCATCCACTCGTGTCCTCAGGCAACGCCCCCGTACTACACCGTGGCCAATGCATTCCCCGCCAAGAGATTGTTCTTCCTCTTGAGTTTCTTTGGGCATACTCTTCAGGAGGTGGCAGCTTCTATTGTTAGCATTCTTGCTAGTTGGGTCTCAGTGGAAGCCCTGTGAAGCTTCATCCCTTCTGGAAGCTTGTGGCTGTGGTGGAGTTGCTGCTAGCTGCTTTCTAGCCAGACTGCTGGCTTTGGTACTTCACCTGTGTGCAGCCTATTTTTGGTATCGGGCTCTGATGCCTTGCCCCTTTCGCTGCTATTGCTGCTGTAGTAGTCCCTCTGTCTCATCGGTCACGGTGACCGGATGATTCAGTGTGTGGCTCTGTACCCTTGGTGGGCTGCTGTTTTGCTTTGAGGTTTGGGACGGATGATATGTGTATGGGTGTGCATGAGTGTCTGAACTGAGTGTTTTGTAGCTACATCTGATACTGAGTGTGGTACTTAGGTGTGTGAGTTCCCAGGAAATGTCAGTGGTGTTCTGGCTAGTGGTGTGAGCGTAGCCAGTATTTTCTTTTGATTTTGTTTCATGTATTTCTTTTCCTTTGTCTTAAATGTTCACCCTGATCAGGCTAGCCACTCTCTGGATGAATCACCAAGACCTCCTAGCTTAGTGTGTGCTGTGCTTTCTATTTCCTTACTATGACTAGAGGTGTCACTACCCTTCTTACGCATGCTTATCTTGACTAGAAGTGTTTGTTGCGTTAACTGGTCTTGCAGTGCTTAATTGTAACAGAAGCTACAAGGCTAAGATGACATCCATAGGCGCCTACTGATCCTGGTGTATATGTATATTGGGTCTCAGGTACTTTTGTATATTTTAAAGATTGTGATCGTGAAATCTTATTTTGGTTATTAAAAAGAGAAGTAATTGTCCCTGACATCTGTCTCTGTGTCCTATACGAACCTGTGTGTCTTTATTCATGTGCTAGTGGGTTAGCTCAATTTTCCAGAGGGACTGTGGCGCCCTCTGGTGGCGTAGTCGGTAATTACATTTACAAACCTAAAAAGTAAACCTCTATTTCCACTCGGTTACACATGCATTACGCAGTATTCGCCACTGACTTTAAGGCAATAGTGAAGAGACATTGGCCTATCCTCAGCTCCGATCCAAATCTCAGAGACGCTTCGTTTACACAGCCCCCGCACTTTGTTTACAAGCGCTCATCCAACATCCATAACCTTGTGGTCAAGGCGGACCGACCACCTGATCATGCACCAAAAAGATTCCCTCCCGTCCCTGATGGCAATTACAGATGTGGTCAGTGTGCGCAATGCAACTTCACGCGAAAGTGCAACTCTATCAACCACCCACACACTGTGAAGTCTTTTAAAATTATGTGCAATACAAAAAATGTCATTTACATGATAAAATGTCCATGTGGTTTAGCCTATATAGGTAAAACAATACGATGCCTTAAAACGTGCATCGCAGAACATAGAAGTAACATAAGGCTGCGTGATGTGAAGAACCCCGTTGCCGTTCACTTCAACATGGCTAAGCACAATCTTGCAACCCTCCAATACATTGGTATCGAACATGTTGCGATCCCTAGACGAGGCGGTGATGTTGACAATTTACTGCTTAGACGTGAAGCCTTTTATATATACATCTTAAATACTATGTCACCTAAAGGGATGAATAGGTATGTATTTTGGGTAACACTTTATTTTAGGGATACATCTATAAGCACTAATACATACAATGTTAATGCCTGCATAAGTAACTTGTAAGGCATGTGCTAAGCAAACGCTAAGGCCTAGGTCCTTACTAAGGTTAAATTGATAATAAATCCCTTATTGTGCATGAACAAGACATTTGCGAATACATGGCTAACAAATGTTTGATTTTGCTTTGTACATACCTTACAAGTTACTTATACAGGCACATTGTATGTATTAATGCTAATAGATGTATCCCTAAAATTAAGTGTTACTGTATTTTGATTTAAAACCTTCTGTAATTGTCTCCTAATTGTTGTTGTTTTTAAAACCATGTGAAATGTACTTATATGTTCATGTACTCTATTCACATTTTTAATCTTTTCTCATTCCTTGATTCTTGAAACTTGCACATGTTTTTGGTTTTGCCTGATGCATAATGGACACAGGCCAAGACGCCTGTCTGTCTATTTGATTGACACCCTTGGGTGCCCTGTCTGGGCGGGTGTATGAATGGTCATGTGATATAAGTCACTGCTTCTTCCTGTTACCCATATGCCTGATGAAGATCCAGCGTGATCGAAACGTTGCTTTTTTAGATTTTTGGAGCTTATCGGCAGTGTGCAGACCTACCTTTTTCAACCAATTATGGGCCCCCCATCTCCCTGGGCCCAGGACAGCTGACCCCATTGTACCCCCTTGTCAGCTTCCCTGCAGATAGCTATAGCAGCAAGCTGACTGAAACTTCCCTGGCAAATCAAAGCTCCTACATCTCTTATTCCGCTCTCCTCTTTTCCTCTCCTCTCATGCATCCTCTCCTCTACTGACCCCTGCCTCCCCTGTCCATCCTACTCTTCTGCTTGCATCCTCTCTTCCTCCCCATCTCGTCTCTTCCACCTCTCCAACCTCCTCTCTCTGCATCCTCTCTTTCCTCTTTTCTCTCTTCTCTCCTTTATGCATCCTCTTTTCCTTTGCTCATCTACTCCCTGCATCCTCTATTCTCCTCTCCTCTAGTCCTCTCCTCATGCTCTCTTCTTCCCTGCACCGTCTCTTTTCCTCTCTTCTCTGCATTCTTCCTTCCTCTACTCCTCTCCTCCCCTACTCCCTGCATCATATCCTCTCCTCTCCTCTTCTTCTTCTCCTCTTCCCTGGAACCTTAATTTGTTTAGCCCTTCGTCACACATTAATCTCACACTTCTCAAATTAGTTTAGTTTAATTTACTTTAGTTTAGTTTAGTTCAATCTTTGTCCTTCACTCACTTGTTCTATCATCTCGTTATCTATTTCTTATTTCTCTCTTCCTTCCCTCTTCCCATCTTACATCTTCTTCTCCATCCCTCCTTTCTTCTTGTCTTCTTTCCTCTCACTCCATCCTCCATCCATCCATCCATCCATCCATCCATCCATCCATCCATCCATCCATCCATCTCTCTCTCTCTCTCTCTCTCTCTCTCTCTCTCTCTCTCTCTCTCTCTCTCTCTCTCTCTCTCTCTCTCTCTCTCTCTCTCTCCTCCCCTTCTCTCTCTCTCTCTCTCTTCCCCCCTCTGCCAGCTGTAGTCCATCCATCAGTGCCTCCACTGGGCTGCAAGACTGGACTGGAGCACCTGACGGCCTGTCTGACGCCGGTCAAGTCATTGGCCCGTACAGGTACCAGCGCTGGAGCCGCCGCAGCCCATTTGGCAGCAGTGCTTTCTGGGAAATTACATACAGCAGAGAGAGAGAGAGAGAGAGAGAGAGAGAGAGAGAGAGAGAGAGAGAGAGAGAGAGAGAGAGAGAGAGAGAGAGAGAGAGAGAGAATGCAAGGTTTATTAAGGCAAGAATTTTGGGAGAGGGAGGGAGAGAGATAGAGAGAGAGAGAGAAAGAGAGAGAGAGAGAGAGAGAGAGAGAGAGAGAGAGAGAGAGAGAGAGAGAGAGAGAGAGAGAGAGAGGGAGATGGGAAATTAGCAGAGATGGAGGGAGATGGAGAGATGGGATGGTGCTCAGGGCTTGGAGCGCCCACAACACCCATTTGTTACAGGACGCCATCCGCCATCCTGCTCATTTCATGTGGTGCTGTAATCAAGCAGTTTTTCCCCCTTTCTTTCTTCTCGTTTAAGTCCAAAAAAATCTAGGAGGGGGTTGTGTGATTTGTGAAGTTTTTCGCCAATTTACACTCTGTCTTTTTTCCCCCCGATGCAGTGAGATACAGTGTCTGTTTTTATTGTGCTACTGAATGTTTGGGCTTTTAAAATCTTGTCA
>NC_085876.1:26531051-26536051 GCF_034702125.1 Engraulis encrasicolus | reverse complement strand
GAAAAAAAAAGCTCAGTGAAGTCTGAGAAAAAAAAGACCCCCTATAGTCAGGAAGAAACCTCAGGCAGAGACCAGCGGCCACCTAGGGGAGCCCCCTGCCAGGGCTGGTTGCGAGTAGTAAGGGCGCTGCGGCAGCTGGGACACTATGACGCCTTGGCAGCTAGGAGTTGGCAAGGATGAAGAGGTGGGTCTTCAGCTGCTTCTTAAAGGAGTCGACGGAGGTGGCTGATCGGATCTCGATGGGGAGGGCGTTCCATCTCTTGGGCGCATAGCAGGCAAACGCGGCGTCGCCGATCTTCTTCTGCGGGGGGGTGGGGGTCCTTAGCAGCTTGGCATCAGTGGACCTGAGAGCTCGAGCAGGGGCATAAAAAGAGAGCATGTCTGAGATATAGCTAGGGGCAAGTCCATTTAATGCTTTAAATACTGTGAGCAGAATCTTAAAGTCGATTCTGTATGAGACAGGTAACCAGTGCAGGTCTGCCAAGACAGGAGAGATGTGCTCTCTCATTCTGGTTCTTGTTAGGATTCTTGCCGCAGAATTTTGAATGAGTTGCAATTTGTCAATTAATTTTTTTGGGAGACCAGAGAAGAGAGCATTGCAGTAGTCTATCCTACTGGTGACAAAGGCATGAATAAGTTTCTCAGCGTCTTGTTGGGGGGCCAAGCCGCGCACTTTGTTAACATTTCTAAGATGGAAAAAAGCAGATTTTGTTATCTTGTTGATGTGAGGCTCAAAGCTCAAATCCGAGTCTATGACCACACCTAGGCTAGTAACCTTATCTTTAATGTGTATGCTTAGGTCACCTAGGCTTGAGTGGAGTTTTGCACACAGCCAATGTTAAAGGGGACCCGGTTCTGAGCCCCCTCTCTCCCTGGGCCTGGGACAACAAACCCATTTGTCCCCTGTCGGCACGTCTGGCGTGGACAGACTCCAAACCAGAGAGGAGATTTGTACTGGGCCAAACTGGCTTGGAAGATGGAGGAGGGGAAGCCCCTTTTGTTATGCCTGATATGACATTGGTCGGCAGAAAAGAAAAAGGACAATGATCTCTAGCACAAGGTTCGATAACACTTAACTTGACGCCGGTGACATAAGCAGGTCATTACAGTGTCATAATAGTGTCATGAGACAGTCATAGATATGTCATAAACATTATGTCCATGTCATAAACATTATGTCCATGTCATAAACATTTTATGATTGTTGGCCTCAAGTGACATTGTGTTATGGCAAAGACAACCCAAGTTGGTATATGACCAGTGCTGGGAAAGTTACTTTGAACAAGTAACTAATTACAAGTATCAGTTACAAAAAAGTAATTGCGTTAGTAACTGTTTTACTACACCATAACGGTAACTAGTTACCAGGATTTTTTTTTTTTTGTGATACTTTTTTTTGCTTAAATTGTCAAAGAAACGAAAGAAGAGTTAAGTGGGGTTTCATCCTTGTTCTGTGATGTTGTTTTGGTTGTGATGCTATTTTTGCTGAAGATGCTCCTATCAAATATCTTCCTTTTTACTACAGTGAAGCTCTGTATTTCGGTCAGCTTCGTATGGTTTGCTTGCAGGGTCCTAAACAGATGGAAGGGACAATTCCAGCATACATTTCTATGCTAGAGCTCAAGGTTTCGATTTTTCTCAGCGTAGTTTGCCTGACGCATTGCTGGGCACTCAAACGACCTGTAAAGCAGAGGGGAAGAGAAGGGAAAGTGTGTGTGTTTGTGTGTGTGTGTGTGTGTGTGTGTGTGTGTGTGTGTGTGTGTGTGTGTGTGTGTGTGTGTGTGTGTGTGTGTGTGTGTGTGTGTGTGTGTGTGTGTGTGTGTGTGTGTGTGTGTGTGTGTGCCAATGTTTTTTCTTTAATAAAAGCATTTCAACCCATCAGTACAGAAATTTATAAGCATACTTTCCCTTTCTCTGCAAAGACCCCTTTGAATTGCCCTGATACAAAATGATGTAGCCTATGAACAAAATATGCCTAGCCTTTATTTGCCTTGATCAAGATTCAAGATTTGTTTTTTTACATTACATCTTATTAAAGGTGTATGATAGAGTAAAATTCATGATCAGGAAGGTGACCTCATGATAAAGGAGATGGTATTGGATTCAGATGGCGACAGCTGGTCTATCAGAGGGGCGTAGGAGCAGCCGTGGTGTAATGATTAGGGAGTCGAACTGTAGATCACAGGGTTACAGGTTCAATCCCCACTTGCAGCTAACCCCACACTGTTCCAGGGACTGTAACCAATACCCTGTAGGTCGCTTTGGATAAAAGCGTCATCTAAGTGTAATGCAATGTAAAAAGAGGGTCGACTCACTGACTGTTTTATAATGAACATTACTTTTTTTGTTCACGCACACACACCCCTTAAGGTTTGAACAGAGAGCAGGCAATGATGGACAAGCCAGCGAGGGAAAGTAAGATTATTTTTCAAGAGTATGCTTTAGGGGGGGATATAAGACTCATCTCATCTCATACAAACTGTCCCATAGTACTATGTGTAAGTTTCAAAGCCTGAAAGTAGGCAAGCAATAGGCAATCTAATAGTTTTAAGTGTCCCAAAGGGGGAATGTTTGGACAGTCTTTATAGTCCTATGGCTTTCAAAGAAAATTACTTTTTGTGAAACGATCTAATGCCATCATAGCTGGCCAGATAGAGGCAATTTTGAGAAATACAGAGAACAATAATGCCGCTGAAGTACAACTTG
This sequence comes from Engraulis encrasicolus, assembly GCF_034702125.1. Lineage (NCBI taxonomy): Eukaryota > Metazoa > Chordata > Actinopteri > Clupeiformes > Engraulidae > Engraulis > Engraulis encrasicolus. The sequence goes on along the minus strand of NC_085876.1, from coordinate 26,533,345 downwards.
TATTACAGCTTTAGTTCTAGAATACGGCTAATAAACGTAAAAGTTAAGTTGTGGATATCAGTTTACGATGCTGGAATGACTCACCAACCACAATGCTGCTGCTGTTTCCATCTCCCTTCCCATGCTCTCATTTTCTACTTGCCTGCCAACCACAGAGGTTTCAACACGCACGCACAAACGCGCGCACACACTCACGCACACGCACACGCTCACGCACATGCACACGCACACACACGCACACTCACACACGCACACTCACACACACACACACACACACACGCACACACAGTGTTTTCCACCATCAGTATTTAACCTTGTTGAGAAAAAGTTATGTTAAAATATATGAAAACAAGTAGGCCGGCTGTCATCTGGAAGTTCTGTGTGTCCGTATCCTGCAGGCAAATACCTCATTTAGTACCTATTTTACCTTTTATCTTATTGCTAATTCCTGCTGTGTTTTACGTAACCATCTAATGATTTCCCAGTGAAGCCTATAAGAGAACACCAAAAGGACAAATTTTACAAATTTAAAAAAAGAATATACAGTGTCTATTGCTTTAATACCACACTCTTTCATTATAATTTATTGATGATAATAAACTATTAACCGTGTTTGTCCGAGTTTCAGAATTAATTGGGTGATTATTTTCCATATCTATCTCTGTAATATTCGAATAGTGGAGTCTGTCCAAATGTATTATTTGTATTCAAAAGCAGTGTGTTGCAACAGACGCACGCAGGCACACAAACACACACACACACACACACACACACACACACACACACACACACACACACACACACACACACACACACACACACACACACACACACACACACACACACACACACACACACACACACACACACACACACACACACCAGAAACCCCTCACCCTCTCCTCAGCTCTGAGACTATCATGATAGAAGTGGATAGCTCATTACTGTTGACTGTGGATGGCATCATATCATGGGTACAGCAGCCTGCAGTATACAGTAGACATGACACTCTGATTTAATAGTCGCCAAGAAGAGATGGCAGGCATAAGGAAACAAGAAAACCTCTCAACCATCTCCATCTATATTTCAAATGAATGCATTATGGATTTAAAGTAGAATACCTCCTGAACCATTTCCATCTAAATCTACCTCATATAAACACAGAATATTGTGGAATTGCATGAACATACAGTAGGTATAGAAGGTAAGCTAAAAAAAATCAATGTAGGCGTACCATATACCTAATTAAAATTACATTTTTAAATTTTGGTTGATTAAATGATGAATGAAGACTGATGCCATGACTTAAGCAAGAGCGAAATGGTCAGTGTGGTCAGGGAGTTTTACGCAATTCTTTCTTATTTTTAATTGGTAAAAAATACAGTTCCATCAATCATTCTTGAGCTGTTTTCCTGTCGAATATGCAATACATGCTGTACCCTGCCTGGTTTCAAGCATGATACCTGTGATTGCTAAGCCCTTGGATGTCCCTGTATGTCACCTATACAAAACATCCCCAGCGACCAGCCTATTTTTAGCCACACCCCTACACAATGGCAGGTGGAGCATCATTTGCGATGATTTTTTCCTCCTTCAAGTAAACACACAGTGCACAGTAGTACATTACATCACTACTCCCATCCAAAACCCTTGGGAAACTAATGTTGTTTACTGTGTATCCGCTTTAAACGTTTTCAGTTGTCTGTTTGCCTGCTGTTGTATTCGTGACATTACTATGGTCTTGGTGTAAAAAGGACCATCATATGTTGTTGTTTTTCAACATGGTGATAAATGTTCGGTTTGTTCTTCTGTTTCCTCCGTGTGGCCTTTGGTAGTGGCGAAGGTGCCGGAAAAGACGAATGTGAAACTGTCCAGGCTGCTCTCTGAGGGGAACTTGGGGGTAACTTTCACTCAGGATGTCCTTCATCTCTCCCCAACACTGGGACAAAAAACGAGACGGGACAAACGAAACAGACGCAGGGACAAAAAAACGAGTTTGAAGCGTCTACTGTAGCCTCCCTGTCTCGTTTCACTTACCATCTCTTTGCATCTCTCTCTCTCTCTCTCTCTCTCTCTCTCTCTCTCTCTCTCTTTCTTTCTTTTCTCTCCCTCTCCTGCCGTGACAAAAGGCCTCCTTTCAAAAGATCTTGATGTGGTGACATCCATGCAGGATCCCACACACACACACACACACACACACACACACACACACACACACACACACACACACACACACACACACACACACACACACACACACACACACACACACACACACACACACACACACACAC
>NC_085876.1:26521051-26523551 GCF_034702125.1 Engraulis encrasicolus | reverse complement strand
GGCAAATATCAACAAGCGTGTGTGTGTGAGGGCTTAATGGCTCTGGAGATGTATGATGTATGCTGTGGCGTTCCCTCATTGGCTCCCGCTATACACGCATCCATCTCTTCATTCCTCTTTTCCTGTCACACCTTCTTTCACTCTCTATCTCTCACTCTCTACATTTCTCTCTCTCTCTCTCTCTCTCTCTCTCTCTCTCCTATCTTTCTCTCTCTATCTCACACACACACACACACACCGACACACACCGACACACACCGACACACACACACACACACACACACACACACACACACACACACACACACACACACACACACACACACACACACACCACACGTCAAACATACACACACCACACCGACACACACCGACACACACACACACACACACACACCCACACACACACACACACACACACACACACACACACACACACACACACACACACACACACACACACACACACACACACACACACACACACACACGCCACACGCTCCCATGACGGTCAGTCACACACACACACACACACGCACATACAAGCACACACACACACACCCGAACACACACACACACACACACACCGACACACACACACACACACACACACACACACACACACACACACACACACACACGCTCACACAAACGCCACAGCCTCCATCCATCAGGGCTGGGATCTTAACTAATGACGGCTTGTCGCCCGCCAGAGATATGCACACATGCACTGATCCCAAGGCCTGCCGTATAAGGCCGCTCCCTCATTCCCTCCCTCCCTCCCACTCTCCCTCCCACTCTCCCTCCATCTCTCACTCCTCCCTCTCTCCCTTGCTCCGATCCTTTACTCCTTCACTCCATCACCTTTTTTGTTGCATTTTTTTCTTTTTTCTTTTTGCAAATAGATGTCCACGTTGCTGAAAGCGGGAACAGCTCATCGCTCTGTCAGAAGGAGAGAGAGAGAGAGAGAGAGAGAGAGAGAGAGAGAGAGAGAGAGAGAGAGAGAGAGAGAGAGAGAGAGAGAGAAAGAGAGAAAGAGGCAGCGCACCACTTTGTCAATTTGGTGTGACAGGACGGTGAATTGCGGCTATTTGTTGCTGCTATTTGTTGTAACTAGCCACAGATCAGAAGGAAGAAGCTTTAGGAGACAGTAGAGTAGAGCAGAGCAGAGCAGAGCAGAGCAGACCAGAGTAGAGTGGAGTAGAGCAGATTATAGAGAACAATACATTAACAGAGGAGAGTAAATTAGAATTAGAGAGAGTACAGAGTAGAGCAGAGTATGGTGCAGCACAGTACAGCTGAGAGGAGTAGAATAGAGTAGAGTAATGTAGATCACATAGAGTACAGAAGAATTACGTAGAGTAGAATTGTGTAAAAGTTTAAAGCAGACAAGTAGAATAAAGATGTATGCCTAAAGAGTAGAGTAGAGTAGAGTAGAGTAGAGTAGATAAGTTAGTATCATCTGCAGAGTAGTTGCACAGAGTAGACTGTTAATGTAGAGTAGTGTAGGGTAAATGTATCCTCAAAGTTCAAGAGAGTCCTTGTGCACAAGTCCTCTGCAATGCAGGTGCAGGTGTGAGGCAGGAGAAGGTGAACAATGAACAAAATTCAAAAGACACCGCACACTGCTTACTGCTCTTTTTTCAGAGCGAACAGCGCGTTTCGCCCAGTGCGTCTGGACATGTTCCTTCTCCACAGGCAGCACCAGAGTAGAGAAGAGTAGAGCTTAGTAGAGTAGATTATAGTAGAGTAGAGTAGAGTACAGTACAGTACAGTACAGTACAGTAGAGCAGAGCAGAGTAGAGCAGAGTCGAGTAGAGCAGAGTAGAGTAGAGTAGAGAATAGCAGAGTTGGGTACAGTACAGAAGAGTTGAGAAGAGTAGAGTAGAGTTGGGTAGAGTACAGAAGAATAGAATAGAGTAGAGTAGAGAAGTATGGAGTAGAGTAGAGTAGATTAGAGTAGAGTAGAGTAGAGTAGAGTAGAGTAGATTAGAGTAGAGTAGAGTAGATTAGTGTAGAGTAGAATAGAACAGAGTAGTGTAGGGTATGGAATAGAGTAGAGAAGAGCAGAGTAGAGTAGAGTAGAGAAGGGTAGTGTAAGGTAGAGCAGAGTAGCGTAGAATAGAGCAGAGTAGAGTAGAATAGAGCAGAGTAGAGTAGAGTAGAGAGTAGAATAGAGTAGAGTAGTGTAGTGTAGAGTATAGAGTAGAATAGAGCAGAGTAGTGTAGAGTATAGAGTAGAATAGAGCAGAGTAGTGTAGAGTATAGAGTAGAATAGAGCAGAGTAGTGTAGAGTGTAGGCTAGAGTAGAGTAGAGTAGAGTATAGAGTAGAGTAGAGTAGAGCAGTAGTGTAGAGAGTAGAGTAAAAAGTTACTTTATCCTCCACAGGACCTGCTGCTTCTCCACATGCAGCGCCAGAGTAGTATAGATTAGAGTAGAGTAGAGTAGAGTAGAGTAGAGTAGAGTAGAGTATAGAGTAGAGTAGAGTAGAGTAGAGTA
>NC_085876.1:26501051-26506051 GCF_034702125.1 Engraulis encrasicolus | reverse complement strand
ATAATTGATAAATCAAATGTTACGAGGAGGAAGCAAATTCTATGCCAAACCAAAGTCTGTCGTAGTTCTTTTACTAAAATACAAGATTATCTTTTTGGTTCCTTTCTGTGTTGATAATAGAAACCCCCGGGTGCGTGCCTGAAATGCGATTTCAGAAGAACACTGCATTGTTGCAGTGGGGGTTACACTTTAGAAGATAAAATAACAGTAAAAAAACAGTCGTAAGGAGAAACTCAGCAACTGTACTGTTTTACCTAGCCAATGGTAACTGTTACAGTGCATTTATTTATTTGTTTTCGACGTCTTAGTGGAGCGTTCTTGTGTCTTACATGTAACTCGTAGGAGGCTAAGGCCGAATATTTCGAATGCAGCACAACCTGTAGCTGAGTGGCACCGTGGCATGGTCACACAGGGAATTAGGAAAATGAGTACATTGTGCGTTTTATGAAAAAATGCACTGAACTTGGGTGGGTTAAATGTCCCTATACATAACCATGATGATTGCTCATCGTTAAATTGTGCATAGTAAAACACAAAATGGCTGGTTGCTCAAAAAAGTTGCAGTATCTTCTTTAAGTATATTTGTTGGGTGCTCTTGGATGAAGGGGATCAGTTCAATTCAAAAAGGGAAAAATCCAGGCAACTCCAGGTGAAAAAGAGGAAGTCCATTAAAAAGCCTTTATTATCTTAGGGCTAAAACATGATTAAAAAAGCCAACATGTTTCGACCGCACTGGTCTTCATCAGGGCTTTGTCATCAGGACAAGGTGTATGGCCTGACCTATAAGGTGACATCAGGGTCATGTGATCCCATAGTAAACACCCACCACCCTTTCCATTATTAAATTAGTAAAACATTCAAAATGAATCAGTAAATTTGTAAATTAGTATACTAAAGTACACTAATGGATGTCAAATTACTGTAACGCTGCAACATTTACAATCCATGCTCATGATTAGCCTACTTATGATAAAAAAAACCCGTAAACGTAAGGTATAACAAATGAAGAACAACTTGCTAGTAACAGGCTAACATTAAAAATAGGCTATTTACAAATATTTGAAACATAGAAATGAACAAGAAGCTGATTCCTGTTAAAACATTTATCTTCCATTTCCATGTTAGCACATGTTCGTGTCATGTTCATTTGGTAGCCCTTAATGACACCACGTCTACTATAATTATTATTAAATGCAATGATGACAGAGGATGCAGTGAGGAGACTGATAGTAATGTGGCAGAACAGATGAACTAGCTCTGCAGAGTAATCGCTAAGCGAGCTAAGTGCGTCGAACTACAGTACTGTACTATACTATGCTACGCTACGCTACGCTAGCAGTCATTACTCATCAGTTCGTTGGTCTTGTTGGCGTCCTGTTAGCGTAGCCTGACTGCAGGGGTCAGTTGGCAGAGACGCTATATTTGGACAGAGTGGGACGCATTCGCCTCTTCTCTCGTCTTTCTCCGCATCTCTCTGACTGTAGTTTGCTTCATTGCTGGTGAGTCACTTCTAATACACAGTGAGTGTACACAAAGAATGAGTGGGGCACATACAAAGGGAGAGAAAGAAAGAGAGAGAGAGAGAGAGAGAGAGAGAGAGAGAGAGAGAGAGAGAGAGAGAGAGAGAGAGAGAGAGAGAGAGAGAGAGAGAGAGTGTGAGTGTGAGTGTGTGTCTCTGTGTGTCTGTGTGTCTGTGTCCGTGAGAGAGAGAGAGAGAGAGAGAGAGAGAGAGAGAGAGAGAGAGAGAGAGAGAGAGAGAGAGAGAGAGAGAGAGATGGGAAAGAGAGGGAGAGAGAAAGCAAGTATCACATTGCTTCAGGCCAAGCCTTTATTGTTTTGATGCTCCAGTATCAGATGTGAGAATCTGTGAGATTGTGTGTGTGTGTGTGTGTGTGTGTGTGTGTGTGTGTGTGTGTGTGTGTGTGTGTGTGTGTGTGTGTGTGTGTGTGCGCGCGCGCATGTCTGAATGTGTGCGTGTGCGTGTGCATGTGTGTGTGTGTGTAGCACTGTGTTTGTGCACATGCATTTAGGTCATGTGTATTTGATTAGCAGTGGAAATAGCGGTGGGGTTGCACTGGCATTTGCGTTAGCTGTGTGTGTGTGTGTGTGTGTGTGTGTGTGTGTGTGTGTGTGTGTGTGTGTGTGTGTGTGTGTGTGTGTGTGTGTGTGTGTGTGTGTGTGTGTGTGTGTGTGTGTGTGTGTGTGCGCGCGTCTGTATTTCTGTGTGGGTTTATGCATTGTACATCCAACAGTTCTGCATGGTGGAGAAACATCCCTTAAAGACAAACGGGTTAGCAATTGTTGGGAGTTTCCCCAGCCACTCCTCTTCAAGCCCTCCTTTCCCCTAGATGGCGCTGCGCAATAGAGGCTGTTCCACTGGAAACAACCAGCATCTTCTTCCTCTCATGGGATGGTATTTACATTTAAATCTTCCATGAACAAAAGCCTGTCTGTCATCTTGGCCAGATACAAACAGAATATCGTAGAGTTCATTTACACAGCTGTAAGTTTTAACCCCTTTGCAAAGCTAACATTTCTTTTTCTTCTTTTTCGTCTAGAGTTGGAGAACAGTTGCTCTACTCATAGACATTAGGGATCCCCTCAGAGCTACACTGCTCATCGTGAGATATTCGTCAATCTACCAATCCTCCCAATCTACCAAACCGACCATTTCAAGAATTCTACTTTGCGTTCGAATTAACCTCCTGTGTGCCTGGCTTTCACTGGGTCAAATTTTACTGTCCTGCTAGGAACCACTGGATCAGTGACGTGCGCTGGGATTTATGGCTGGTGAGGCAACTTTTTCAATATCAGATTTTCAAATAAATAATTGCCAAATAGGCCTACCGACAAGTTCCATATGTCGTAGCAGCTTTCTTAACATAAGGTAGGCCTACATATTTTGACATACTGCATTTCCGCAGAGAAAATGCTATTAGATCTCTCTCTCTCCCTCTTACACACACACACACACACACACACACACACACACACACACACACACACACACACACACACACACACACACACACACACACACACACACACACACACACACACACACACACACACACACAGGATTCAAACAGTGGTCTCACATAAACCACTCAGCACCAATGTGGACAGCAGAGCAGAGCAGAGCAGAGGAGAGGAGAGGAGAGGAGAGGAGAGTAGTGGAGAGGAGAGGAGAGGAGAGGAGAGAAGGGGAGGGGAGAGGAGAGGAGGAGAGAAGAAGAGAGAGGAGATGAGAGAGGAGGAGAGGGGAGGAGAAGAGAGAGGAGATGAGAGGAGAAAGGAGGAGTGGATAGGAGCTCAAGGAGAGGAGAGGAGAGGGAGAGGAGAAGAGAGAAGAGGAGAGGAGATGGGAAAAGAGTATCCTGGTGAACCAGTAGCCTGTAACATGGTGTCATATAGACCGCTGAGCACCACGGCGAACAAACCGGTGTGATGGCTTTTGTGGTACGCACTGGATTCTCGTGCAAATGTAGGCCTACATCTACTTGTACGAGGCTACGGCAAGCGATGTGGGACAAAGGTGTGGCAGGAAGCGAATGTCAACGTAAACAGATATTACACAAGCTTCGATATGGTCACCAAATATTTTGGGACTGTCATTTCTGTTATGCCTACACCTTGGAATTAAATCAGAGTCTTGTAGTTACACGAGTATATTTGATTTACCTCAACGGTACCCTGTACTCAACTTTACAAACAGTTACCGGGCACATGAGAATCCGGTGCCCATCACAAAAGCTACCACACCGGACAGAATCACGGAGGATTCTCTCTCTCCCCACGGGTCTCACAAACACAGGCTTCACACACAGGAAATTGGTCTTACCTGAACCCCTACATCAGGTCCATGCGCCGCTCTTTTCCTTCACTTTGTGAAGGCGTTGTGGGGCGTTGTGCATGCTAACGTTACTTTAGCCGGTGCTGTTCATACAAAGCCCCAAACGTCGCCCCAAACGTCCAAAGCAATTTGGCATTGAATATGAGTAGCCGCGAGGATTTGTGTTTCGTGAGGCTCCTTACTCCTTGGTAAATTGTTAAGTCGTAAAATCCCATGCGAATGGTCTTCCACACATTCTCGCCGGTTGCAAACAAGACACAGGGGAAACAACAAATATTTTCTGTTGTACCACTCACTTTGAAATGATCGGGTAGTTATAATCCTCTGACCGGTCACCTGCAGTAAACCCTTCAGCTCTGTCGGTCCTCCATTATTTATCACATATTTTCCCCTTGGAAATCCAACTTTGAGAATGCTCTTAGTTTCGTTATGAAATCCACTTGTAGCAGTCAAAGTGAACAAGCTAGCCAACAACACCGACTGACTGTATTGTGAACTTCAGATTCGCTATGACGTAACTGTCCAGCAAGACTCTCAACACCAGAAGGAGTCTGCGGCCAGGCTACTGCTCGCCTCACCATTGTATCTTTCAGTGGGCATTATGCAAAAGCGTCCAGAGTAAAGAAATGATAATCACACGTAGAAAATATTTTAAAAATATCAGGAATTGAGGGCACACCATACATACTTCTATTAAGTGTATAAAAACATTTAATACAATATTACCAGGTTGCATTCACAGAACGAGCAACATGGCGCATGCGCTCAAACTTGTTAACGAGGGATTGCGCAATCCGGGGTGAGGCCAGTTCAGAGTTGCCCCAAATTCAGCGTATTCGGAGCAATTTGACATGAAATGGGCAAATATAACGATTTTGGCCACGGAAATGATTGAAAATGAGTGAAACTGTTTACATACTGCTCAAATGGTAGTTATGGTGCAGATGCTCGAAAACAATAGCTGTTATTGTTACTATTATTCACATTTACTGCATCTCATCATTCTCATCTGGAGCTGGTGAGGCCGTGCCTCCCCTGCCGTATTGGAGTGCACGTGCCTGCACTGGATGTACAGTGTATACAAAGTTCACTATTGATCCTATGTTTAGCAACTTGTTGCTGAATATTGGGATTCATACCGTAACAT
>NC_085876.1:26496051-26498551 GCF_034702125.1 Engraulis encrasicolus | reverse complement strand
ACCTGTCCTGTTACTCTCCATCTCACTCTCATTTTTCCTCTCTTTCGATTTCTTGTTTCCTTCTTTTTTCCCTTGATTTCCATCTGTGTGTATTCCTCTCTCTGTCTCACCTACACTCTTTTTTCTCTCTCTTTTTTTTCTTCTCTTTCTTTCCTTTTGTACTCTTTTTTTCTTTCCATCTTTCCATCTGTCTCTACCCCTCTCTGTCTCACTCACCCGGATTCTTTCTATCTGTCTTTTTTGCCTCACGTTTTTGCCTCACGTTTGCTCTCTCTCTCTCTCTCTCTCTCTCTCTCTCTCTCTCTCTCTCTCTCTCTCTCTCTCTCTCTCTCTCTCTCTCTCTCTCTCTCTCTCTCTCTCTCTCTCTCTCTGCCTCTTTAACACTTTTTTATTCTCTTGTTTGTGTCCTCTTTTTCCTTCTTTCCTTTTTTTCCGTGTTGAGCTGACTGGTGTCATTTCCTCCTGCTTGATAAATGATACGGCGCCAAAAAAACTGCTGAGTTAAATGCAGAGCCTGTGCTAAACTAACTCTTCTGCAAATTCAACCTTGAGTAAGGACTCAGCGCCTCTCTCTCTCTCTCTCTCTCTCTCTCTCTCTCTCTCTCTCTCTCTCTCTCTCTCTCTCTCTCTCTCTCTCTCTCTCTCTCTCCCTTGCTCACTCTCCCTCCTTTGCTCACTCTTGCTCTCTCTCTCTCTCTTTCTCTCTCTCTCCATCTCTCTCTCTCTCCACCTCTCTCTCTATCTTCCCCCCTCTCTCTCCCTCTCTCCACCCCTCTCTCTCCCTCCTCTCTCCCTCCTCTCTCTCTCTCTCTCTCTCTCTCTCTCTCTCTCTCTCTCTTTCTCTCTCTCTCCATCTCTCTCTCTCTCTCTCTCTCAGCCTTAATAATCATGCCTCCTCTGCACATCCCTGCAGCCTCATAACGATAAAATGGGGGGAAAAAAACAATAAACAATAAACAAACCATTAGTTTGACAGCAGTACTGCACGACCTGCGGAAACAAAAAAACAGCAGAGAAATGAAATCAGAAATATCTTCCGGTGAATAGAGGGCAAAAAAACAAAAAACAAAAAAACTTGGTCATGAACTCAGGGGATGTGTGTAGTCTCAGTGACTAATGCCTGAAGTCGGACGAATATAAGAAGTGGGGAAAAAGGAGGGATAGATAGAATTGGGGAACGACGAGGTGGTAATTCCGTCTGAATAAGAAGAGAGAGGGAGGGATTTGAAGGAAGGATAAGAGGTGGGATTTTTGACTAATATGCCTGTCTGTGTGCCTATTTATAATACAGATGACTGCGGAGCATCACGTCAGCATGGTGCACAACAAGCAGAGATAGCTTAACAGCACATGAGAATGATGGATTGGAGTTTTCTGTTCGTCTATGGTGCATCAAAGTGTAGCAGGCCTTGTTTTTGAGTGAGTACCAAACGAAGTATTTGAAATGAATGAATTAGCACATGCTTTGATTATTTTTGTTTTGTTTATTTAGTTATGGACATCTTGCAAATTAATTGAAAAAAATATTTGCCTCTCTCCAAGAGTTATATAAGACTACCATAATGATACTTGTGTAAAGATTTTGTTCTACATAAAATACATATAACCTAATGAAAGAACATTTTTAAAGATCAAGATCATCACCATCACTACCAGCAGCAATACGTAGCCTGCTCTTAATTCTGTTGTTGAAAAATACACAATAATAAATATATATTGGCCTGCGAGATCATTTCAAATGTGTCTCTTCCACTGTCCTGTCTGATAATAAAACAAAATAGGCTTGAAAAGCCCGCCCAAAAATTAAGGAAAAAGAAAAAGCAAACTAAATACTTCGGATCTTTCAAACTTCCTGGAAAAAGGTTTGACCTTTAAGGTCAATTAAGTCACATGATTCCTCACATGCAAAAGCACATAAGTACTGTCGCTATCACATTGCTATTTCTTTTTGCCTTTATTATTACAGGACAGTGTGAGAGCAGACAGGAAATTAATTATTGGGAGAGAGAGATGGGGCAGGGCCGGGAAATGACGCCGTCTGTACTCGAACCAGGGTCGCCGTGGGCAATGCAAGCCCAAATGTGGGGGCCTAGCGTGCTGCGCCACAGTGCACCCCGCCCCCCCCCAATCACCATGCTTTTTCAAGGTCTAAAATAGATGCCGCTGCAACCAGACGACTTATTGTCCACTTTAGCAACGTTGGTACAGTAGCAGCTCCTTGATGCTACTGAGCACTTCACATCAAGAAGTTTAGTCACAAATTAAAAAAAACCATCATGGATAAAGTGCTTATTGTCACCATGCTATTTACCATCATAATGCATACCATTCCACCAGTGGAACGCTATAACGGTCGTTGACATTACAAACATAGTAGCACGGTACTACAACACAGGCCCTTTAGTAATACATTACGACTTGGTCAAGTCAAGTCAAGTCAAGTCAAGTCGGCTTTTATTGTCGGTTTCTTCATATGCACAGGTCATACAAGGAAATTGAA
>NC_085876.1:26476051-26478551 GCF_034702125.1 Engraulis encrasicolus | reverse complement strand
GTGTGTGTGTGTGTGTGCATTGTTCATTGTTAGTACTGTAAGTGATCACTTAAAATAGGCCTACATTATGACCTACATCAAGAAATACCAAACGTAAATGTCATCCCACAACACAATGAAAATTGTATGCTAAACGCAACTCAGCATAACACAGAGTGCAGCACTTTACTGCTGTGTTGTATTGGATTCTAGTCTGATGGCCAGAGTATGCATATCTACATATCTAGCACTAACACCTCCTCAACCTATCCTATCCTTTCCTCTTCTGTCCTATTGCAGAAGGTTAAACAAGCAATCCTATCCTATCCTACCCTATCCTAACCTACCCTATCCTATCCTATCCTATCCTATCCTATCCTATCCTATCCTATTACAGCCTCGCCTCGCCTCGCCTCGCCTCTCCTCTCCTCTCCTCTCCTCTCCTCTCCTCTCCTCTCCTCTCCTCTCCTCTCCTCTCCTCTCCTCTCCTCTCCTCTCCTCTCCTCTCCTCTCCCCTATCCTATCCTATCCTATCCTATCCTATCCTATCCTATCCTATCCTATCCTATCTCCTATCCTATCCTTCTCCACACAACCCGTCTACCTCCTCACTGTATCTTTTGCGATCCAATCATATCTTATCCTATCCTGTCTGATGTTACTTACTCAACGCAACCCACCACCACCTCAGCTCCTTTATTTCCATCAAAATGTGACCGAGGAGGATTCCTTAGAAAACTACTCTGTCAGCCAATCTGGGCCTCTGTGGAGATGGTCCAAGTTGACTGGCATCACTATGGATTGGGACGGACTGTTCATTTTCATCCTGAAGAACATATACAACAGCCGCCTTCCTCTCTCTCCTCTCCTCTCCTCTCCCTCTACTCCACGACTCTGCTCTCCTCCCGTACTTATTCTTCCTCTCTCCTCTCCTCTCCTCTCCTCTCCTCTCCTCTCCTCTCCTCTCTCTGCTCTCCTCTGCTCTGCTCCCTTTCCTCTCCTCTCCTCTCCTCTCCTCCCCCTCTCCTCCCCCTCTACTCCCCATCTACTCCACTCTGCTCTCCTCCCGTACTTCTTTTTCCTCTCTCCTCTCCTTTCTTCACCACTTCTCGTCTCTCCTCTTTTTACTCGCTCCCCCTCTCCTCTTTCCTATACGCTCTCGCTTCGCCACGCTTCCCTCCCATCCGGCAAAACAAAACATCTGCTCCTCTCTTTCTCTCCCCTCCCTCTCTTCTTTCTTTACCTCTCTCTGTTTTCCACTCCACTCCTCTCCTTCCTTCCTCTAATGTCCTCGGTGATGTGCCCACCACATGCTACTCCCTAGCCTCTACCCCAGGGATGTCAAAACTCAGGCCTGGGGGCCAAATCTGGCCCGCAGAGTCATTTTATTTGGCCCAAAAGATAAAGAGAAATGTGCCCTACACAACATGGCATGGGCAGTCATGGGTGAGCGGTTAGGGCGTCAGACTTGCATCCCAGAGGTTGACAGTTCGACTCCCGACTCGCCAGGTTGGTGGGGGGAGTAATCAATCAACCAGTGCTCTCCCCCATCCTCCTCCATGACTGAGGTACCCTGAGCATGGTACCGTCCTACCGCACTGCTCCCCATGGGGCGCCACTGAGGGCTGCCCCCTTGCACGGGTGAGGCATAAATGCAATTTCGTTGTGTGCAGTGTGCAGTGTTCACTTGTGTGCTGTGGAGTGCTGTGTCACAATGACAATGGGAGTTGGAGTTTCCCAATGGGCTTTCACTTTCACTTAAACATCAGAGGCGATTCTAGGGTCAGGTGGGGCCCCAAGCAAACATGCAAAAGAATGAACATTTTAACCAAAATCACCACTACTGTAGTACAGTATGGGTTGTTATTCACTATCTAGGGGCTTGGGGGCCCCAAGCGGCTGCCTGCCTTGCCTGGTGGCAAGATGCGCCTCCGCACACCATTGATGTATAAGTGTATGAACATGAACATTATGTGTCACAGGAGTATGAGTGGGCCCAGGCCAATAAAATAGCTCACTGTAATATGCAGCACAATATGTGCAGGCACATTTGAACAGCCATATATGATGGGAAAGAGCGTGTGTGAAATTTAAGTGCATGCACGCAGAATTTTACCCATAAAATTTTAAATAAATATTGAGTTCGGTCCTGGCGACTTCGTTCCAGATTTCGATTTTGGCCCCCTACTCAGTCAATTTGAGTTTGACACCCTTGCTGCTCTCGCCCTTCCACACCACTTCCTCTCCACCCCATTCTCCATCCCCTTACTCCCCCTACCCCCTCTTCACACTACCCCACCCCTGAAGACGTGTCTGGAGCTTCACTTCACTGTCAGGCGGCTGTCAGCGCTGATATTGGGCCTCGCGCTGGAAATGTTACACAAACAGCGACTGACACGACACGGCCGGTGTTAAGTGACACGGGGTGTCACAGCGTCTGGATACATGACCTTCTGGCTGGGGGGATAGAGGAGGAAGAATGGAGGAGGAGGAGGAGGAGTGGAGGAGAAAGTGGAAGAGT
>NC_085876.1:26463551-26466051 GCF_034702125.1 Engraulis encrasicolus | reverse complement strand
TCTCTGTTCCTTCAGGTGTGGGATTAGAGGGGTGTACGGAAGGCCACTGCGGTGGCACCACACTGTGAGTCTCGGTGGCCGGCCGCCGCCGTCTCGCGCAGATCAAACGTGGCGCAGCAAAGTCACCTGAGAGAGGCTGGAATCAAAGCCCTCCCTGCTTTCTTTATCATCTGTTCCCCAGCCAAGGGGGCTCAAGATGGGGGCAGGGGACACTAGGTGCTGCTCACCAGGGCCGCTGACAGATTTTGCTGTGCCCCGGACAAAGTCATCTGAAAGGGCTCCCTACCCAATACATACAATGTAAGGGGGACCCGATTCTGGGCCCCCTATCTCCCGTGGCCCGGGACAAAATACGCCTTTATCCCCCCCTGTTGACGGGGCTGCTGCTCACACAGAGAGAGAGGCCAGAACAGAGGGGGCTAGTCTCAGAAAGCATATAATGATATAGGCAAGCCCAGGGCTGGTATGGGGGAAAAATAGGGCCCGGGCATTTTTGACTTAAAGTGTCCCCTCATGATTAGAGGTGCAGAACTCACTCACCGGTGGGCCCCGCACCCTTGTGGCCCCCTATTTTCAGAATTGTGAAACAAAACGAAATAATAATGATAATATAAGCCCCTATATATAGATAGGCCTATATGTATTTTTAAAAAAAAATCTGAAAATAGGGGCCCACAAGGGTGCAGGGCCCACCGGGAAGTGCCCGCTATGCCAGATGGCCAGTCCAGGCCTGGGCAAACCAACTTGAGGCACAGAGGAAACGGCGGTGCAAAAGTGTTATCACAAAGGGGACAGCAAAGAGGAGAGGGGGGGGCAGGGCAGCCCCGAATGTACGGCATATAATGAGTAATGGGTTATAAAACACCGTTTTTGATGAGGGCAGCTGTGTCTTGCCTTCATGGTTGAGGAGTTATGCTTGGTATCGGACTGGGGGGGTCACAAGTTCGAATCCTGTTGAAATGAGGCAAATGGGGGTGGGCAGGGGCGACGTCAGAAATGTTGGACCCCATGAAAGATTTGAATTTCCTGTCAGTGCTGTCAGTGCATGGGCCCTTAGAATCTGTAACACCTTTCCCCCTAGCGGCACCAATGGGGTGGGTAAGGGTGTTAAGTGTGCTTTTTTTTACTCCACACATGGGTACAATTGGCATTGTCATCAGATAGTGAAGGTACGTTTTTGTATCAATACCTCAATATTTGCTTAGTTGCCACACTGCCTTTGTACCGTAGGACAGTACATACAGTCTTTACTTTTATGCTGACTGGTTTCATCCGTAGCCTACCTATAGGTTTTCATCAGAGTCTGGTCCCCAGGAGATACACTCGACGGAGGGGTGGGGGGGGGGGGGGGGGGGGGGGGGGGGTGTGCAGGTGAGGTGGGGTGGGGGGTGGGGGGGGGGTGGGGGGAGATGTTGCAGGTGAGGTGCCTTCACAGGGGGGAGGGGGGGAGAGCAAGGTGGAGCCAGGGTGTATGTGTCTATTGGTTGCCTACAGTAATGCAGAGAATCCTGGCTCTGGAATGCAGTGCGGTATAGAGCAGGAGCTGATGGCTGATTTGTGCCGACCTCAGGAAAGCTCTCTAGCCGTACGTGGGTGGTGAGGTGTGCACCGCAGCGCAGCGCAGCACAGCACAGCACAGATGATTGTCTTCCTGTGTGTGTGTGTGTGTGTGTGTGTGTGTGTGTGTGTGTGTGTGTGTGTGTGTGTGCATGTGTGCGTACGTGTTCTGTGTGTGTGTCCGTGAATGCGTGCGTGTGTGTGTGTGTGTGCGTGCGTGCGTGCGTGCGTGTGCATGCGTGCGTGCGTGTGTGTGTTCTGTGTGTGTGTGTGTGTGTGTGTGTGTGTGTGTGTGTGTGTGTGTGTGTGTGTGTGTGTGTGTGTGTGTGTGGTGTGTGTGTGTGTGTGTGTGTGTGTGTGTGTGTGTGTGTGTGTGTGTGTGTGTATGTGTGTGTGTGTGTGTTCTGTGTGTGTGTGTGTGTGTGTGTGTGTGTGTGTGTGTGTGTGATGGGTATAAATAGCTGTGAGTGTTATGATGTGCTGACTCCAGGAGGGTACGGTGGTGTGTATGTCTTTGTAATTGATATGGATAGCTGTACGCCTTGTATTTTGTTGACTTTAATAGCTTCCCTTTGTTCTTTTGTCTCTTGGTGAGTGTGTGTGTGTGTGTGTGCGTGCGTGCGTGCGTGCGTGTGTGTGTGTGTTTTTGTGTGTGTGTGTGGGGGGGGTGCGCGCGCGTGTGTGTGTGTGTGTGTGGGGGGTGCGGGTGCGGGCGTGCGTGCGTGCGTGTGCGTGCGTGTGCGTGTGTGTGCATGTGTATGTTTATGTGTACGTGTGCATGTGTATGCTTCTGTGTATGCGTATGTGTATACTGTAGTCAGAGAAATGAAAAGACAGAAAAGGAAAGAAGACAGATAGTGTAACATGCATGTGTGCATGTTGTCTGGTTACTTTACTGTATTTATATATGTGTCTGCTTGTGTGTGTGTATTTGCAGTATGTG
>NC_085876.1:26453551-26458551 GCF_034702125.1 Engraulis encrasicolus | reverse complement strand
CCAATCTCTCTTTCTCTTCCCCCCTGTCTTTCTACATTTCTCACTCTTGCCCCTCATTCTTTTTTTCCTTCTGACTGGCCACACTGCATAAAGATGTAATCTCTATGCCATTTTTGCCCTCTCAGCCTTTTACTCTCTCTCTCTCTCTCTCTCTCTCTCTCTCTCTCTCATTATCCCTGTCTCTCCTCTTCCTCTTCCTTCACTTTTCTCTCTCCCTCCTCTCCTCTCTCCTCTCCCCTCTTATGCTCGGACTACTCACCTCCCTCCCCCTCTCTCTCTCTCTCTCTCTCTCTCTCTCTCTATCTCTCTCTCTGTCTTTCTCTCTCTCTCTCTCTCTCTCTCTCTCATTTTCCCGGTCTCTCCTCTTCCTCTTCCTTCACTTTTCTCTCTCCCTCCTCTCCTCTCTCCTCTCCTCTCTTACGCTCGGACTACTCACCTCCCTCCCTCTCTCTCTCTCTCTCTCTCTCTCTCTCTCTCTCTCTCTCTCTCTCTCTCTCTCTCTCTCTCTTTCTCTCTCTCTGCCCTTCCTTCAGCTTGGTTGGGTGGAGGGGGCGGCTGAGGTGGTACAGTATATTTATGTTCCTCTTGACTGGTGATAAAAGCCGAGGCTGGGGTTGGCTGGGGTTGTCTGGGGTTGGTGTCAGGGCTGTGGCTAGAACTGTGTTTGTCATGCCTTTACTGCAACAGCTCAGGCAGGGGAATGGGAGGAGGAAGGGGAAGAGAAGGAGCATGAGGAAGAGGAGGAGGAGGAGGAAGAGAAGGAGGAGGAAGAGGAGGAAGGGGAAGAGAAGGAGGAAGAGAAGGAGGAGGAGGGAGAGGATGAGAAGGAAGAAAGAGGTGATGGAGGAAGACAAGGAGCATGAGGAAGAGGATGAGGAAGATGAGGAAGAGGAGGAGGAGGAGGAGGAGGGAGAGGATGAGAAGGAAGAAAGAGGTGATGGAGGAAGACAAGGAGCATGAGGAAGAGGAGGATGAAGAGGAGGAGGAGGAGGAGGAGGGAGAGGATGAGAAGGAAGAAAGAGGTGATGGAGGAAGACAAGGAGCATAAGGATGAGGAAGATGAAGAGGAGGAAGAGGAGGAGGAGGGAGAGGATGAGAAGGAAGAAAGAGGTGATGGAGGAAGACAAGTAGCATGAAGAGGAGGAGGATGAAGAGGAGGAGGAGGAGGAGGGAGAGGATGAGAAGGAAGAAAGAGGTGATGGAGGAAGACAAGTAGCATGAGGAGGAGGAGGATGAAGAGGAGGAGGAGGAGGAGGAGGAGGGAGAGGATGAGAAGGAAGAAAGAGGTGATGGAGGAAGACAAGGAGCATGAGGAAGAGGAGAATGAAGAAGAGGAGGAGGAGGAGGGAGAGGATGAGAAGGAAGAAAGAGGTGATGGAGGAAGACAAGGAGCATGAGGAAGAGGAGGATGAAGAAGAGGAAGAGAAGGAGGAGGAGGAGGAGGGAGAGGATGAGAGGGAAGAAAGAGGTGATGGAGGAAGACAAGGACCATGAGGATGAAGAGGAGGGAGATGAGGGAGAGGATGAGAAGGAAGAGGATGATGAAGAGGAAGAGGAGGAGGAATAGAACTGCAGCTCCTGCGGTTACTGTTGATAGAACATCTCTTCTCTTTCACTCCATGCCTCTCTCTCTCCATTGCACAGTATTTCTGGTGTTGTCATCTTTCTGCCACTCTCTCTCTCTTGTTCTCTCTCTCTCCATCTCCCTTTCCTCTCAAGGGGCCCGTCAGCTGTCCCTGTTGCCAATTTCCAGAGTTGGGCAGGCGGGAGGAAAAAACAGAAATTTATGAATAAAAGACGCAAGGGGGGGAAAAAAGGACATACAGAAAGGCTCTCGCTCGCCGCCGATGGAGATGAAGGGATGAGAGAGAGAGAGAGAGAGAGAGAGAGAGAGAGAGAGAGAGAGAGAGAGAAGGAAGAGCAGAGAAAAGAAGGGAGTATCAGAGTGGAAAGGATGGTTATTCAACAGACTCACCAGGGCCTCCTTGCCGTATGGAGACAGGCACACGCACATTTGAGTTTTTTTTCTCCACGTCCTCAACAAGCTGTTTGGCTCCTTTGAGCTGCCGTAGAAACTCGCGCGGCGCTCGGCGGGCTATAAGCTCGTGTTGCTTGTGTTGTCATTCTTTCTCTTCTCATTCCTTTAGGCGTGAAGTATTTATTGCCGATCTCTCTCTCTTTTCTTTCTCACAGCGTCTTTTTCCACACTTTCCACACACTCCGCTTCTCACTCAGTAAATCTCTTTCACCCCTTTCAGTCTGGCTCTCTCCATCTCCTCTCCTTCTTCTTTTAGTGCCTCTAGTGTGTGTGTGTGTGTGTGTGTGTGTGTGTGTGTGTGTGTGTGTGTCTGTTTCTCTTTTTGACAGTCTTTTTCTCTATACCTCTCACATTCGACACTTTCTCGAGATGCACAAACACAAGGTCTCTCTCTCTCTCTCTCTCTCTCTCTCTCTCTCTCATCATCATCTCCCTGCCTGCTTCTCTGACTCTGACAGGTCTATCTTTTCCTCCATACTTTTTTACACTCCGCACCTTCTCTCTCTCTTTCTCCCTCTCTCTCTCTCTCTCCCTCTCTCTCTCTCTCTCTCTTTCTCTCTCTCTCTCTCTCGCTCTCTCTCTCTCTCTCCCTCTCTCTCTCTCTCTCCCTCTCCCCTTTCTTCTTCACACCCTCAACACCTGTGGCACTCTCTCCCTCCTCTCCCTCCCTCCCTCCCTCCCTCCTCCCTGCCTTGATGCTCGACTCTCTTTGACCAGGCGCCTCCTCGGATATCCCCCGCCATCTGTGGGCCTCCATCAGTAGTCAGCGTGCGTCAGCAGCAGGGTGTACCAGTACAGAAGAGAAGACGCTCGCTGCTGCTGCTGCTTACCACTCCTGCTGCTACATTGCACCACACTATACACAACAACACACTACACTACAGTAGGTTACCGTACATACACTACATCGGGGCTGGACTGTTCATCTGGCATTCAGGGCGTTTTGCCGGTGGGCCGCAACACTCGTCAGGGGCTGATGCTGTTGTTGTTTTTTTTTTTCGTTCTTGTTTTTTCGCCCTTAGAGATCAACCCACCATTGGATGGATATAGGTCAGTAATGAAGACTGGTCTGAGACAATCTTACGGTAGGGACACATACACACGAATTTGCAAACTTTGCCATTCATTCCTATGAGAGAGGCGAAGGCAAGCGATGGCAAGCGAAAGCAAGGGAACAGGGGCGAAGTGAAGCGAAATTATTAAAGAACGTTTAATTTTATGCAAATTGGGAGCGAATTCGCCTGCCGCGGAATCAAATCAACAACATAACTGTTCCATTCCATTTGATTCGTCGCGACGACCTGATGACGGTTGGATTTTGCCTCTCTTCGCTTCGCTTGCTTCGCCTCCTATGTGTCCCTACCGTTATTCATTGTAGAAAAACAGGGGGGCTCTGTGAGAGTCTGGTCTATGTCAAAAATGCCTGGGCCATTTATTGGGTACCAGTTCAGCCCTGCACTACACACTACACACTGCATTCTACACACTACGCCACAACACACTACACCACACCCCACTGCAGAACTCCACTGCTTGCTTCTCCTGGAACACTAGACTACACCACACTACACCACACCCCACCACACCCCACCGCTGCCTCTACCACTGCTTGCTACTTCTGCTACACCACCACCACACGGCAGACACAGCATGCCATCTGCTTCTAGCTACCAGAGCATGCTTACCGGAGCCGGTGGGGAGGGGGTGTTTGGGGTTGGGGTTGAGGAGGGGAAACCTGGCGGGATGCAGCCTGGTGAGCAGAGCACTGGGTGGTCAGGTGCATGGAGGATGCCACTACACTGTTCTGGTAATAAGTAGTAAGGGGTGAGGGGGGTATGACAGTGGCACTAGGGTGTGTAGATGCCACCACGCTGCAGTTTTGTTGACGCTGCTGCTTGCTGCTAGCCTGGGGTCCGTATCTCGCAAGCGTCTTTGCTAACGACGGTAGCAACGTCCTTCGTAAGAGCGACTCAACTCTCTCTCGACAGCGACGCTCATCACTAAATCCAAGGGAACGGAAGACGGTCTTAAGACGGTTAGCAACGACAAGAATACAGAAACGGACCCCTGGGCGAAAGCCAACTGTTGACTCCATCAAACAGTCTGGCGAAAGCTAAGAGGAATCAGTCTCCATGGAGGGTGGGAGATGGTCTGATCTTACTCTGCCATTTCAAATTAAAACTCATATTGTGCTTTAATAGCATGACTGTTACGATATAGTGTCGCAAAAGCATACAAATAGCAAAACAAAAGTGTGAATAGTGTGGGGGGCGCAGTGGCGCAGCGCGCTAAGCCCCCCACATTTGGTCTTGCATGCCCATTGGGACCCCGGTTCGAATCAGGATGGGGTCATTTCCCAACCCTACCCCATCTCTCTCCACATTCACTTCCTGTCACTCTCCACTGTCCTATCTGCAATAAAGGCAAAAAGCCCATAAAAATATCTTTAAAAAAAAAGTGTGAATAGTGTTACCTTAACCAATCAGTAACACACTTCGCGGGTGAGTTCTGTGTCACCACTCTCTACTGTTTGCTGATTGGCTAAACAGTGAGCGAACCGAACTAGGAGGGTTTCGCCAGACTATGTGCGGAGCCAAAATCTTTGGGTGGAGCACATAGGATGGCGTTGC
Organism: Engraulis encrasicolus; assembly: GCF_034702125.1. NCBI lineage: Eukaryota > Metazoa > Chordata > Actinopteri > Clupeiformes > Engraulidae > Engraulis > Engraulis encrasicolus. The sequence continues at coordinate 26,453,883 of NC_085876.1, read as the reverse complement.
CAGGCTAGCTTGCTGTTGCCACTACGCTATACCACACCCATGCCACTCAGTAGGCATCTGCTAAAAGCCTCCACAGTCTGCTGGGTGATAAGGTGGAAGATGGCAACAAGCTGCACCGGTGCCGTTCCGGTACCCTCTTTGTGCAGATGGGCACACCGGTGTTCCCACCATTCCGTTCACTCATTGCTGAAAAAACTCATCTATATCATCACAACATTGCGATGACATTACAGAGAGCCTTAAGTAACAGGTTAAAATTTGGTCATTACAATTTTAGTACAGTAGAGTAGAGTAGAGTAACTTTATTAATCCCCAAGGGGAAATTGAGGTAT
>NC_085876.1:26441051-26443551 GCF_034702125.1 Engraulis encrasicolus | reverse complement strand
ATGTGAGGAGAGGAGAGGAGAGGTGTGGAGAGGAGAGGAGAGGAGAGGAGAGGAGAGGTGCAGAGAGGAGAGGAGAGGAGAGGATAAGAGAGGAGAGGAGAGGAGAGGATAAGAGAGGAGAGGAGAGGAGAGGAGAATGACAGCTCCATAGCCCCACCTCTGCCCAGGGGAAGGAGAGGAGACAGGCAGCCTGGACAGGACACTGTCCAACCCCATCTCCCCTTTCACCTCATCCACCCCTCTGTGCCCATCACCTCTGCCACAAGCTCCATGCTCATATCCTCATCCTTACCCTCCATCCTCCTTACACTTCCTCTTCCCCCTGCACCCACAGGGGGAATGGAACTGTTGGGAGGTTAAAGCCATGATAACACTATTACAGCATCTCCTCCTCCACCTCCTCATCTTCCTCTTTAAGAATGTACTGTCACACCGGTGTGACGGGAATGTCCGGGCAGTGAAAGTTCTATACAATTCTGGGCGCCATACAATATAATTTGGAATGTTAGAATCTTGCATTGTTATAGAACACATTCTTTTTATAGAATGTTCAAAAACCCACACTCTTAAAGGTTACCTCTATCTTCCTTACAGTCATTCTCTGCCCCTTCTATCTTCTACCTTCTATCTTCCCCATCTTCCTCCTTCTTCAACCTCTGAACTTCCTCTTTCTTCAACCTCTTCTTGCATCTTCCTTACACCCACTCTCCTCCTTATTAATCCCCCTCTCCTCCACCTCCTCATCCTCTTTCTTCCTGTACCTCCTCTGTCTCCCTTCAGCTCCAATGGAGTGGTGGTCAGGTACCAGTTTTGCTTCCGCACCTGATGGAGATGCAGCCTGCTATGCGGGAGCTTGATGTTCCATTCCATTGGTACATCCGGACATTTTTAAGTGAAACTTAACTCAAACAAGTTGAATGGTAGTCTAATTGAAATTTGGAGGATTATGGCTTCCTCACTGTAAACAAATATTATGTCAGGGATAACGTTCGGCGAGAAGGTCCCTGTCGTGGGATATACCGCACGACAGAGAGAGGCAGGATCTTGATCTCCTTGAAGTGTGCTATTCCACGACAGGCACCGCGTCGCTGACTGCTATTCCGCTTATTACATGGCTAACCTTTAATTTATCACATAGATGTCCTGCTCCTGTATTCTCCCTGCCCCAGCTGCACAGTTGCGGGTAGCAGCTTCACCCAAAAAGGGCTGTGAACGTTCTGAACAAAGATGTTGGATATAAAATAAGAGGAATCGAAACAAGCCCACTTAATGCAAAAGCATGTGCTCAAAATTTGGTCTCCTAAGGGGGCGTTGTCCCTCCTTCTTCTTCTCTTTTCGTGGTGTTTGCACAAGACGTGCGCTACCGCTATCTAGAGCGCTAAGAGGACTCCATTTATTCTCTACCTCAAGACTCCGAAGGTCTCCTAATCGAAGGTCTCCTAATCGAAGGTCTCCTAATCGAAGGTCTCCTAATCGAAGGTCTCCTAAAGGGGCGTTCACCCGACGTAAAGTGGATACCGGAAAATAACCCGCCTGCCTTATCTCACTCATATACGATTCTCTGTTCTGAAGCTCATCACAAGTTGTGACATTTAACTGAACTCATGAATGGACGGATTCTGTACATATGTGGGTGAATCACTGCGTAAGGAGGAACAGGCACAGCCTGCCTTTTAATGGTATGCTATGCACCTAAAGCCTAATCTGCATATGAGAGATGGAGAGGAGGGAGGAGGAGAAGTAGAGAGGAGCGCGGTAGACAGATGAGGGAGGAAGGAAGTCGGAGAGGAGGAAGAGGATGTGCTGATGTTGGCAAAGATGGATGAAGAAGATGAATCCAGGGAAAGAGATGACACACAGGAGAGATCACACAGACGGGAAAAAGAAAAAGAACATGCAGAGTACATCTCCAAGAAAGGCTTATATGAAGAGTTTTTTTTTAAACACCCAACCCACCGTTTACATCCTGTCATCAACCTCTGGTTGCTAAAGGCCTGGTTTCCTCTAGTGCAGCGATTCTCAAAGTGTGGTCCGGAGACCACTGGTGGTCCACGATAGAGCTTAGGTGGTCCGCGAGGGTATTTCTTTTCAAATTCAAGCTAGCAGTAGACTATATTTGTAACATTATTACAAACCTAAACATAGCTGAAGTCATATTTTCATCACAACAAGACAGGCTTGTGAATGTGAATAAAAAGTAAGTGAGCTGCATCGAAATGAGCAGTGTCAAATTAGCACCCGTCAAATGTCGTTTCAATTGATAGGTGGATCCTGAACATTTTTGGAAGGATAAAGTGGTCCTCGGTCTGAAAAAGTTTGAGAAACACTGCTCTAGTGGAATCCATCCAGAAGCCAAGATGGCTCCTTTGACTAGTAGAGTGGGTTCTGAGAACACCATTCAGGTTTTCATGTAGCCTATGAAAGCCAGCCAAAGAATAACTGTATGGCTCCTCTTCCACGCATAATCTTATTCTTTGTTCTTGAGGAATAAAAGAGGATA
>NC_085876.1:26421051-26428551 GCF_034702125.1 Engraulis encrasicolus | reverse complement strand
TGTGACGAGGTGGCTATCAGCGCACCGTCACGGCGTCTGTAGTCAGCCGCCATTGGACACGAGAAACTGTCTCCCCATTCAAACTTTCTCTGCCCGCGCAAAAGCCTTGCTTATTTTAATGTATGAATTCTGTCATGCCACTAACATCCCTCCATTCTGACCAGTTTGTTTAGCATTTAACTTATGGGTGCACACATAGTTACATCGCTGACAAGCTTTCACGCATTTGAGTTGTCCTCTCATACGCAAACACATACACTGATCACAAGCCCTGTTTTGATAACTCCCTTTGTTTCTTTGTTTACAGTTTACAGTTGCAACGTATACATGTTATGACTCAAACCGAGTGGTTTTTAAACATTTTGGAACGCTGTCAAATGTTTGTAGCGTGTTTAGAAACTTTGGTGTCTTACCTGATGTGCTGCATCTCAGAGTAGTGTCAAAGGAGTGTGGGGCGGAGCTGAGAATGCTATATTGCTGGGCACGTTCGCGTGGCCGCATTCTTGAGCCAGCGCATTCTCCTTTGTGAATGAATTTACTGTTCATGCTTTTGATCACTGCTGTCAGTGTATAGGTTCATGTGTAATAATAATGTAGAAGGCCTGGTAATTATTAATGTATTTGTGGCGCCATTTTAATGAGTATAATTTAATAGTAATGTGTAAATGCTTGAAACACCCCTTCATTGTTTACATTGAGTGGTATGCTCCACCTGTCGGGAGTGCGCAGGTACTGTTTAAAATGCTGCAAGTTTCATTGCTGGGGAGAGCCTGCTAGGAGGAGGACGTGTATTCCTTTGCTCTCGACATAACTCAGGTGTGTGAGTTTGTACTCTGAATTTCTATTGTGAGCCTTTGGCTAGTTAAAGTTTATGTTTATGCATTTTGCTTTGGCTTATCATAGCCTGTTTATTTTTCTGTTTTGTAAATATTGTACATAGTCTTTATATATTTTTCTACTCTTTATTTTTGGTTAATTTTGGTTTATTTTGTCACTGGCTCACTTTTGCACTGTGGTTTGCATTAATAAAACTCCAAAAAGACATTTTTGCCTCATGCCGTATCTGTGTGCCATCGCCTTAAGACCCCTCGACACACTACATTGTAACATTTTGGTGGCAGCGATTTGGGATCCAGTGTCTATGAGGGCCGGCACACAGTAGGCAGTGAGAGCTATGCAACCACAAGAAAAGCAAAATCCTCCAGCAGTGCGAAGCAGACTTACTGCAGGGGCTACTGCAGCGCCCCCTGCTGAGCTTGATGGGGATGGCCTTCACTATAGGCCACAGTCTGCACCACCGGATGACCGCATGGGCAGACTCGAAGCAACCCTGGAGTCCTTCATCCTGGCCCAGCAAGCGAGGGAGAAGAGATGGGAGAAGACAATGCAACAACAAGACACAAGGTGGACGTCCATGCAGCACCAATTCAAGCAGATACAGACACTGGTCGGCTCGGAACCCCAACACCGTCAGACCCCTGCGGATGACTCCGGACACCAGCACCCATCGTCAGCTGAACCGGACGCCCATCCTGAACTTGACACCCAGCCTGAACCGGATGCCCTACCTGAACGCCATGACGACGAGGAGCTGCAGCGGCCTGCGAGCATTGCTCTGGAGAGCAGACCACCGTCAGCATCCCGTGCAGTCAGTCCCAGGACCGAGGTATCCTGGCCAGTGTCACTTCCCCCTGCCCAATATGGCTACCGACCCCCCAAGATGGCGCCTTACACAGAGGATGAGGACATCGAAAACTACCTCACCTCATTCGAGAGGATCGCCCTGGTGAACGGGTGGCCCATGGGCAGCTGGGCAGTGTTTCTGGTTCCCCTGCTGTCTGGGAGAGCCAGAGCCGCCTACGTCGCCATGGACATCGTTGAAGCTCAAGATTATGTCAAGGTGAAGCAAGCCATCCTGACGAAGTACGAGATCGACACGGAGACGTATCGTGACCGGTTCCGGGACACAACCATGCAAGAGGGTGAGACAGCGCGAGAGCTCCAATCAAGGCTTAAGGACCTCTACAACAAGTGGATGTGCCCAACCGCCAAGACAAAGGAGCAGATTGGAGACACCATCGTGCTCGAGCAGTTCCTGCGAGTGCTCAACCCTGAGCTGAAAGTGTGGGTGATGGAGCGAAACCCGCAGACCTCCAAGGCAGCTGCCGATCTGGTGGAGGCCTTCGTCGCAGCAAGACGCCACCGCCGTGGATACCACATCGGACACCAGGACCAGACCAACCGGCGTAACCAAGGCGGCCAGCGCAACCAGAGCCAACGACCTCAAACCACGTCTGCGGGTGGTAGCCGTGAGTTTAAGCCATCAAATGCCCCTCACTATAAGCCCAGCCCTCACCCGTCACGTAACCCCAGCCACAAGCCCAACCAGCCCACTAGGCCCAAGCCCCGCATAATTTGCCATGGTTGTGGACAGCCTGACCATATTAAGCCCAATTGCCCTTTAGCCCCCTCTAGAGCAGGCATGTTGTGCTACACCCCCACTAATGACCGTAAACCAGCCCCTAGCTGCACTGATGTCTTGGTTCCCGTTAGTATTAAAGGGAAAGTGTGGCAGGCGCTAGTTGACACTGGCAGTAGCCAGAGTTTTGTACAGAGTGTATGTCTGGGGTCAGATTGCATAGACCGGGTGGGTACAGTTAAGGTCAGGTGCATTCATGGGGAGGAGTCTGAGCATCACACAGCCGATGTACATGTGGAGATAGAAGGCCAAACTTACCTGCTGAACGTTGCCGTTATGGATAACTGTCCCTACCCCGTGGTATTAGGACAAGATGTTCCGATTTTAGTTGACCTGTTGCAGTCCTACATGCCTCCAGCTACAGGTATGGTAGTGACAAGGTCCCAAGCTAAGGCCAACCCTGCCATCAGCACCTGGCAGGAGTTGCCCTTTGGCGAAGGCAGCTGTCCGGTCAAAGAGAAGAAGTCCAGGTCCATGAGGAGGAAGGACAAAGTACTTGGCACTCCAGTACAGGAGTCTGTCTCTCTTCCTCCAATAGAGAGCGATGCTGTAGACACCGCTGATTTTATCCAAATGCAAAAAGATGACCCTACACTTGCTAAATGTTTTGAAAAGGTAACCTCCGATGAGGAGCAACTTGCCAGGAATGCACTGTGTGGAAATGAGAGTTTTGTGGTCAGAGAAGGGAAGCTTATGCGAGTGAGTGAAGAGGGAGAGCAGCTTGTTGTCCCTGAGTCACTTAGGCCCAAAGTATTGGAAGTGGCCCATAGCATCCCATGGTCAGGTCACCTGGGTCAGCAAAAGACCCTAGAGAGAATCTCCCACCGTTTTTATTGGCCTGGAGTGTACCAGAAGGTGGTAGAATATTGTAAGTCCTGTCCAACCTGCCAGCTCACCAATCGCACGCACAGAACCTCAAAAGTTCCCCTCATCAACCTCCCAATCATTGACACTCCCTTTACAAGGATAGCCATGGACGTTGTAGGCCCCCTGGATAAGAGTAGGGCAGGCCACCGCTATATCCTTGTAATCAGTGACTATGCTACGCGCTACCCCGAGGCCTTCCCACTAAGGAACACTAAGTCCCGGCAGGTAGCTAACTGCCTACTGCAACTGTTCTCCCGGGTCGGAGTGCCCAGAGAGATTTTGACAGACCAAGGAACAAACTTCAACTCCAAGTTCATGAAGCAGGTCTACTCTCTCCTGGGCATTAAGGGCATTAGAACAACTCCCTACCACCCGCAGACCGACGGAATGGTTGAGCGATTCAACCAAACTCTGAAGGCGATGCTCAGAAAGTTTGTGAGCGACACGGGGGCTGACTGGGACCAGTGGCTGCCGTATCTCCTCTTTGCTTACCGCGAAGTCCCCCATGCTTCCACCGGATACTCACCGTTCGAGCTCCTCTACGGCCGCCAGGTGAGGGGTCCCCTGGACGTCCTACGAGAGGCCTGGATGGGAGAGGGTCCGGCGGCGCCAACCAACATCATCAGCTACGTCCTGAAGATGCGGGATAAGCTAGAGGAGCTGAGCAGCCTGGCCCACAGCAACAAGGAGCAAGCCCAGTCCAGCCAGAAGGTCTGGTATGACCGGACTGCCCGCAGTCGCAGCTTCAACCCTGGGCAGAAGGTCCTTCTGCTACTTCCGTCGTCTGAGAGCAGCCTGCTCGCCAAGTGGCAGGGTCCCTACGAGGTGCTGCGAAAGATGGGTCCTGTGACCTATGAAGTGGCCATGCCAGATCGTCGCAAGCCCCAACAGGTTTTTCACATTAACCTGTTGAAGGAGTGGGTATCGCGCCCAGAGCCCGTCTGTAACGCCATGTGGGCACGGGCGGTGCCTGAGGAGGAGGAGCTGCAGGAGCAGTACTTCCCCACCGCCGGCGGGGCAGACACAACTCCCTCCATCGACCACCTCTCCAGTCGTCACCAGGCGGATCTCCAGAACATCATCCCCGGGGGTCTCTTCCGGGACGAGCCAGGCCGCACGACCGTGATGAACCACGACATCCAGCTGACATCGCCTGGTCCCATTCGTCAGACCTCCTTAAGGGTTCCAGCACGCCTGATTCCAGCACTGAAGGACGAGGTGCAGTCCATGCTGGAGATGGGCGTGATCGTGCCATCACGCAGCCAATGGTGCAGCCCCGTGGTTCTCGTCCCTAAAAAGGACGGGGAGCTGCGGTTCTGCGTGGATTTCTCCAAGCTCAACGGCATCTCCGCGTTTGATCCCTACCCGATGCCTCGGGTGGACGAGATGGTGGAGCGGCTTGGGAAGGCAGTCTACCTGAGCACGCTTGACCTCTGCAAGGGCTACTGGCAGGTCCCCTTGACGCCCGAAGCCCAGGAGCTCACTGCCTTCCGAGCGCCCACAGGTCTCTTCCACTTCACCACCATGCCGTTTGGTCTTCATGGGGCTGCCGCCACCTTCCAGCGCCTAATGGATCAGGTGCTGATGGGGGCGGAGTCGTATGCCGCCGCCTATATTGACGATGTTGTGATATACAGCACGTCATGGGCGGACCACCTCAAACATCTGGCCGACGTATTCCAGAGGATTCAAGACGCGGGGCTGGTCGTCAATGCGAGCAAGTGCCAGCTCGCCAGATCGGAGGTGTGCTACCTGGGCTATGTCCTGGGTGGTGGCACCATCAAGCCTCAGGTTTCCAAGGTGGACGCCGTGCTGAGTTGTCCGCCACCCACCACAAAGAAAGGGGTCCGCTCCTTTTTGGGGTTGGTGGGGTGGTACAGGAGATTCATCCCAGAGTTCTCCACCAGAGCCACTCCACTGACCGACCTCACCAGGAAGTCCAGCCCCAACAAGGTGGTCTGGTCTGAGGAGTGCGACAAGGCCTTTCGGGACCTTAAGGGCAGCCTTTGTCGCAGTCCTGTCCTCCAGAGCCCCGACTTTGACTTGCCCTTCACCGTCCAGACGGACGCCTCTGGATTGGGGCTGGGGGCTGTGTTGTTGCAGGGGGTGGGGGAAGAACGACGTCCAGTGATCTACATTAGCCGGAAACTCTTTCCCAGAGAGACCCGGTACTCCACTGTAGAGAAAGAGTGCCTGGCCATCAAGTGGGCCCTAGACACTCTGAAGTACTATTTGATGGGTAAAGAGTTTGTGGTGGAGACTGACCACCGGGCATTGCAGTGGCTGAACAGAATGCGGGACAGCAATGCCCGCATAACCCGGTGGTATCTCTCCCTCCAGCCGTACAGGTTCTCTGTGCAGTACAAGCCGGGCAAGGTCAATGTACCTGCAGATTTCTTGTCCCGCCCCGATGGGGAGGGCCAAGCTTGAGGTGGGGGGTGTGTGACGAGGTGGCTATCAGCGCACCGTCACGGCGTCTGTAGTCAGCCGCCATTGGACACGAGAAACTGTCTCCCCATTCAAACTTTCTCTGCCCGCGCAAAAGCCTTGCTTATTTTAATGTATGAATTCTGTCATGCCACTAACATCCCTCCATTCTGACCAGTTTGTTTAGCATTTAACTTATGGGTGCACACATAGTTACATCGCTGACAAGCTTTCACGCATTTGAGTTGTCCTCTCATACGCAAACACATACACTGATCACAAGCACTGTGTTGATAACTCCCTTTGTTTCTTAGTTTACAGTTTACAGTTGCAACGTATACATGTTATGACTCAAACCGAGTGGTTTTTAAACATTGTGGGACGCTGTCAAATGTTTGTAGCGTGTTAAGAAACTTTGTTGTCTTACCTGAGGCGCTGCATCCCTGAGTAGTGTCAAAGGAGTGTGGGGCGGAGCTGAGAATGCTATATTGCTGGGCACGTTCGCGTGGCCGCATTCTTGAGCCAGCGCATTCTCCTTTGTGAATGAATTTACTGTTCATGCTTTTGATCACTGCTGTCAGTGTATAGGTTCATGTGTAATAATAATGTAGAAGGCCTGGTAATTATTAATGTATTTGTGGCGCCATTTTAATGAGTATAATTTAATAGTAATGTGTAAATGCTTGAAACACCCCTTCATTGTTTACATTGAGTGGTATGCTCCACCTGTCGGGAGTGCGCAGGTACTGTTTAAAATGCTGCAAGTTTCATTGCTGGGGAGAGCCTGCTAGGAGGAGGACGTGTATTCCTTTGCTCTCGACATAACTCAGGTGTGTGAGTTTGTACTCTGAATTTCTATTGTGAGCCTTTGGCTAGTTAAAGTTTATGTTTATGCATTTTGCTTTGGCTTATCATAGCCTGTTTATTTTTCTGTTTTGTAAATATTGTACATAGTCTTTATATATTTTTCTACTCTTTATTTTTGGTTAATTTTGGTTTATTTTGTCACTGGCTCACTTTTGCACTGTGGTTTGCATTAATAAAACTCCAAAAAGACATTTTTGCCTCATGCCGTATCTGTGTGCCATCGCCTTAAGACCCCTCGACACACTACATTGTAACAGTGTGTGATGGAGTGACCATCACTAGAGTTGTGGGTGTGTTCTGACTAACATGCCAACGAGCCTGGCTCTTTGGTGTAGCGGTCAGAGCCCCGGTTTACTACCCCAGAAGGTCTGGGTTCGAGTCCCAGCTGGGCAACTCTACTCCCCTTCGCTACAAATGGTGTCAGAAGTGGGATGGTACCGTGAGGCCATCGGAAGCGTACCCATTGTGTGTGAGCCGTAATTCCATGTGAGGGACCCCCAGGATTGGTGACCCCGGTGTGAGGGACCCCAGTGATGGGTGAAGCATTGATGACGGGGCACACTGGATGGGAGAAGCATGATGGGCAGTTGCGTGAGGGACACCATGAGTGTGTGAAGCGCACAGGTGCGCTTCCCGAAGGGGAAGGCAGTGTGATGGAGTGACCATCACTAGAGTTGTGGGTGTGTTCTGACTAACATGCCAACGAGCCTGGCTCTTTGGTGTAGCGGTCAGAGCCCCGGTTTACTACCCCAGAAGGTCTGGGTTCGAGTCCCAGCTGGGCAACTCTACTCCCCTTCGCTACAGAGAGAGAGAGAGAGAGAGAGAGAGAGAGAGAGAGAGAGAGAGAGAGAGAGCGAGAG
>NC_085876.1:26393551-26413551 GCF_034702125.1 Engraulis encrasicolus | reverse complement strand
CCCTGACACACACACACACACATGAAAAAAAACACACACACACACACACACACACAAACACACACACACACACACACAAACACACACACACACACACACACACACACACACACACACACACACACACACACACACACACACACACACACACACACACACACACACACACACACACAGGCATATATATATCCCCCCCACACACACACACGCTCACACTCATCAGACATACGGCACCTCTCCCCTGGCCCTAAATGACAGTGTTAAGCAAATGCAGTGATGGGGATTTGGAGGTCTTAGGAGGCTAATGGCTTTTCCAGGTAAATAAATCCCCCCATAATTCATAATTAGCTATTAGCATGCATGTCACCTGTGTGTTCCCGGGCACGGGTCATGGATGGCTTGAATTTGTTTTTGCAGATGCTGCGCATTCTTCCTTTTTTTTCCTTCGCCCCTTTACTACCTGCATACATCTTCTTTTTTTCTTAAAATATATTCTCGGTAGATGTCTTTCTCTTTTTGATATCTCACTTCCCCCAGTTCTCCCTCAGTCTTGATCTCTCTATCCACAGTAAGGATTTAAAAAATATATATATATATACATTTCTTACCTTCTAAGTTTCCTCTACACCTTCTTTCTCCCCTCTTCACCTCTTTCTCTCTCTGTCTCTCTGTCTGTCTCTCTCTCTCTCTCTCTCTCTATCCCCCCCCCCCCCCCCCAAAGTGCTTATCTACGCTCAGTGCTTCATGGGTATTCTGATCACGAATGAGGCCTAAAAAAGGGAAAAAAAACTGCAGCTTTCGCCTGATCTCCAGGTCTGCAACACGCACACATGCACACGCACACGCACACGCACACACACATAATCACACACACACACACACGCACACACACACGCACACGCACACCCCCACACATACACACACGCACACGCACACGCACACACACATAATCACACACACACACACACACGCACACGCACACGCACACCCACACACACACACACACACACACACACACACACACACACACACACACACACACACACACACACACTTATCTCTCCAGGACTCGCTAAACGATGGGCCACTAAAATGGATGGGGCTGTAACTGAATTAGTGGCGGCCATTTAACGAATGGTCAATCCCTCTGTCAATATTTGATAGAGGATCGCGCCCGGCCGGTGCCAATGATAGTGGATATTGGTTTTGACAGGCAGGCTGCTGTGTGCTCACCGACTGGGCCAAGAAGAAGAGTGGAAGTGTGTGTGTGTGTGTGTGTGTGTGTGTGCAGGGCTGCTGACAGCTTTTGCTGGGCCCAGGACAGAGTCATCTGAAAGGGCCCCCTATCCAATAAATGCAATGTAATGGAAACTTAATTTTGGGCCCCCTCTCTACCTGGGCCCAGGACAAATGACACCTCACCCCCCCCCCCCCCCCTGTCAGCCCACCTGTGTTTTTTTGAGTGTGTGAGCGTGCGGTGCATGTGGGTGTGTGCGTGCATGTGTGTGTGCGTGAGAGAGACCCTGGATGGACATTCCACAAAAAGGTGGGGCAATCAGGGAGAACTTACCAGTCATTTGCCCTGCTGTCAGTCAGAGGAAAGAGCGGTGTAATTAATTGTGGCTTTGACCCAGTGGTATAGTCTACTTTTGTATGGTGGGTATACTGTATATTTGAGCATTTTTTGAAGTGGGTATACTGTATATATTTGTGTTATTCAAAACAATCAATCGATTTTAAGTGGGCATACTGAAATCCCTGAAATTTAGAAGTGGGTATACTCCGTATACCTGCGTTCTACGTAGACTACACCACTGCTTTGACCTATAGCATACAGAGGCATGGGGGCAGACCTGGACTAATGGTTGGGGAGGTGGATCACAGGGTTGCAGGTTCGAATCCCACCCTTACCTCTCCCGACACCTCCATCCATGGCTGAAGTGCCCTTGAGGAAGGCACCTAACCCCACATGGCTCTAGGGACTGTATAGCCTGGCGACGCCATCCTATGTAGTCCACCCAAATATTTTGGCTCAGCACCTTGTCTGGCGAAAGCCTCCCAGCTTGATTTGCTCACTGTTTAGCCAATCAGCAAACAGTTGAGAGTGGTGACGCAGAACTCGCCCGCGAAGTCCGTTACTGATTGGTTAAGGTAACACTCGGGGGAGTCAACAGACGGCTTTCGCCCAGGCTAGGAACAGTAAACAATACCTTGTAAATAACTGTAACTTGTTTTGGATAAAAAGTGTCAGCTAAGTGTGATGTAATGTAATGTGATCAATGTGGACGAAGCCCTCTGAGAAGTCTGCAGCTTGGCCAGACTAGACAGTCAGAATACCTTTGTAGTTGTGGTAGCCAGGCTAGTCAAAACCTTCAGGCGTATTGGTTTTGTTTGCTTGATATAATGGGACAGTCAATGCTAAGACCATTTTAATGGTTAATCAGTTCACAAGGCTGCTTCTCTTTGCCTACTGTTCATTTTGCTAACATTGACTGATACCACCATATAAATATACATAGCCTACATATCCTGACTTGTAGTACCATTACTTTGATACAGATTTTGTTTTGCTGCCAGGCCTGTTCCTAAGTATCTCTCTTACTTGACATGCAAGAAATGTAGCTTTACAATGACCCTTAGTCATAGTCAGAAAAGTTAGTATTTTTTTAAAGCATAAAAAAGATTAAAGAATAAACTGTCACACCATTATGCCCCTCTCAGTTGCTTACAGGGACGTCTGCAGGTAAGTTTAGAATATATATCTTAATATATCTAGAAAAAAATATAGGCCTATATACATATATATGTATTTAAATGCCTATTTTTTCTTTTTGGCATATAAACAAATGCTTCATAAGCAGAAAAACAAAACAGAAAAAAGTGATTGCGAACCAAATTAAATAGAGTAAACAATAAATAAAGCAAATTAATGAGACATCAGTTTCTGGTCCACCCCACCTTGTGTGAGTAATGGCTGTGTCCTGCCAAACGGTATATCTGGCTCCTCCACCGACTGCGCTAGGCTACACAGCGGCAGCGTGTTGTGGAGTGATTTAGCATGAGAGGGCAAGTGGGCGCCATTAGCGTTGGCGCTAAGACGTGTGCTAATGAGTTAGTGAGAGGAGCTTAGCGGCATGGTGTTGAGCGACGTGGTGTGGTGTGTTGGAAATGACATGATAACAAGCCACCCATGAGTGCACTCGATCCCTTTAGCCATCACTCACCGCTCAGCAGTAATATGTAAGCACTGACAAGAGCCCCCTCCACCACCATCACTGAAGAAGATTCCCCGCCTCAACATCATGGATAACCCCCCCCTACCCTCACTGAAAAAGACTCCCTACCTCACCCCACACCTCAACTGCATGGATGCCCCCCCCCTCCTTCCTGAAGCAGTTCCCACACTTCCCGTCACTCAGCCCGTCCTCCCATCTCCCTCTCCACCCCAACCCACCAATTGCATTGGACCCAGACAAGGACCCAATGTGATGTCACCCTAAACTCTCTCTCTCTCTCTCTCTCACACACACACACACACACACACACACACACACACACACACACACACACACACACACACACAAACACACACACACACACACACACACACACACACACACGGCACCCCACTTTGTGCGAGGCAAATGGCCGCCCATGTGTCTTGGCTGTCAGTATTTGTGGGCTGCGAGCCGAGATTAGCTCCTTGCCTTATTTAAAACTAGTGCAGATTCTGATTTCCTAATTACCGAATCGCTCCCCGTGTAATTAGAGGTGAGGGGGGTGGGGGGAAAGGAGGTGGTGGGGAAGGGGGCTCCAAAAAATAGGGAACCTGGCAACCTACCAACCCTGATAGCTCCAGACAGAAAGAAAGATAGAAATAATATGTGTGTGTGTGTGTGTGTGTGTGTGTGTGTGTGTGTGTGTGTGTGTGTGTGAGAGAGAGAGAGAGAGAGAGAGAGAGAGAGAGAGAGAGAGAGAGAGAGAGAGAGAGAGAGAGAGAGAGAGAGAGAGAGAGAGAGAGACATAAAAATAGACGGACTGGAAGATGAACAAACAGATTAATAGACATACACAGACAGAAACACAAATACAGCAGAGAGAGACTAAAATATATAGGCCTAACAAACAATAAACTGTGAGACAAGAGGGAGTGGCAGACAGAGGGACAGAAAGGGGGCAAAGTAAAAGAGAGAGAAATACAGAAGGAGGTGGAGAGAGAGAGAGAGAGAGAGAGAGAGAGAGAGAGACGAAAGACAGCGAAGGACAGCAGATTAAGGAGGAGAAGCATCACAGCATCTTATCAGTGAGAACCGATAGTGTAAATGCATCATTCAAGTGAGTTATTTATAACTCGCCATTAAAGCAACACTACACCATTTCGGGAAATAAGCTAATTTCACACCTCCCCTGGACTTAGGGTGATCACCTAAGTCCAAGTGGGGACAAGGTGTATCTTTCTGAGGGACAACGTGGACACCCCCTGGCGTCACTAACACTTCATTCTTTCATTCATAGCAGCATACACAGTAAACTGTCAATTCGTGGGACTCATCATTTGGGTTTGTGCAGTCCTGCACTATGCGGGAAAGGTGGTCACCCTACCTGGAGTTAAATAATTGACCTTTACCTTTCTTTTCTTCTTCCAGCTGTTCTCTTTGTCTGGCGATGTCATTTCTAGTTCCAAGCTACTATCATTGAAGCTTATGGGACCAGCTGGTTCCAATGATACTTGTAGAGGTGTAAATCACAGCCTCCATGACGATACGATTCGGTATCGATTTCTTTAGGCAGCGATTTGATTATTTTGATACTTACGAATGCCCCACAATACAATACAATTTGATAGGATTCGTTTTTTTCCAGTTACGTTTCCATGTATGTAATGGAGCTAGGGCATTGGGCAGGGGCCAGCAATTAGGTTATTTTTCGATACTTAACGACTTAACGCCCCACGATCATGGGCTGTAGGATCGATGCATCGATACATTTCAATTGACTATCATTTACACCCCTACTTGCTAGCGTAACGGAGGCCAAGTAACAGAGTGTTCCGTGGAACGTTAGTAATAGACAGGTCATCAGCTGGGAAAATTAGGCCTTTCGTCCTACCGCACTTTTCTCTGTGGATTACTGACCAGAAGACCTATTGGAAGAAATTAAATCATGGGGCCACGTCAATTTTTGCTCAGAATTCAATATGGCCGCCATTTTCCAAAATGACTTGTTTTCATGCATTATTACATTGTACTATAAGGTGATATTCATGAACGATGAACTACTTTCAGCACTATTCTGTCCTATTTCCTTACATACATGTTTACAAAGGTTGACTAAACTAAAAGAAATAAAAATAAAGTTGGCCACCTTGCAATATACAAAGGAAAATGCTGAAATTAATGATTGAAATGCACATACAGAGTCTATGGCTGCGAAAATTAGGCCTATTGTCCTGTCAGGGTTTTCACAGTGGATTACAGACCAGAAGGTCTATTGAAAAAGAAGAAAACTTGGGGCCATCTATGTGCTCCAAAATTCAAAATGTTCTCTGTTTTTCAGAATGGCAGACTTTCACACATTTTTCTCAATACTGTAAGGCCATAATTACCAATAAAGATGACCTATTTTTCAGTTAAATTGTCCTATCTCCTTACAGACGTGAGTATAAAGGTTGTCTAGAAAAAGGCATGAATACAGGGGGTGGACAAAATAACTGAGACACCTGTCATGTTAGTGTCATTTAGTTCCTCTTGCGTCCACAGTTAATCCTGTTGGATGTGGTTCATCCTTCTTGGTGGTATGCAGACATCACCTTGGATACTGTGGCTCTTGATACATCACAAAGACTTGCTGTCTCGGTCAAAGATGCAACAGTTACACAGAACTTCTCCTTTTTGAACTCTGACATGTCACCCATAATGTTGTGTGCATTGCAAAATTTTGGGCAAAACTGTGCTCTTACCCTGCTAATTGAACTTTCACAGTTCACTTTACTGGTGCAATGTGCCATTAATGAAGATTGGCCAACAGGATGGTCCACTTGAGCCATTAAACTTCCAACACTAAAATTAAAAGTATCTCAGTTATTTTGTCCATCCCCTGTATCTTGCCACTTTGAAATATCCAAAGGAATGTTGTCAAATGATTGAATTTCACAAACACAGTGGACTGCTGAAAAAAAGGCATATTGTCCTGCCAAACTGTGTGTGTGTGTGTGTGTGTGTGTGTGTGTGTGTGTGTGTGTGTGTGTGTGTGTGTGTGTGCGTGCGCTTGTGTGCGCGCGCGCTTGTGTGTGTGTGTGTGCGCTTGTGTGTGTGTGTGTGTGCGCGCGCTTGTGTGTGTGTGTGTGCGTGCGTACGTGCGTTTGTACGGTATGTGTGTGTACGTGTGCCTGAGTGCGCTTTTCTCAAGTGTGTGTGGCCAGTGTGCTTCTTTACATACACTGACATAGGCACAGTAGACAGGGTGTGTGTGTGTAGGGGGGGGCTAAGGTGGGGGGGTAGGGAGGACCGAATGATGTGGAGGAGCGGGGGGATGAATGAGGGGATGAGTAGGGGTAGGGGGCAGAGTGGGGTTGAGGGGGAATGAGTCGGGGTTGAATTAGGAGGTGGGGGGGCAGAATAGTGTGTGGGGGGTTCGGATGGGCAGAATAATGTGTGTGTGTGTTTGGGGGGGGGTAAGTTGAGTGGGGGGGGGGTTGACCTGCCAAACTTTTCACAATGGGTGGGGGGTGGGCGAGTATTTTGTGGGGGGGTGGAGGAAGAATGAGTCAGGGGGGTTGAGTGTGGGGGGCAGAATAGTGGGGGGTGAGTGAGGGGTGGAGGGGCAGAGTAGCATGGGAAGGATGAGAGGGGGTTGGGGGGCAGAATAGTGTGTGGGGGGGGATGAGTGAGGGGGTGGAGGAGGCAGAATAGTGTGTGGGGGAAA
The DNA here is from genome assembly GCF_034702125.1 of Engraulis encrasicolus. Classification (NCBI taxonomy): domain Eukaryota; kingdom Metazoa; phylum Chordata; class Actinopteri; order Clupeiformes; family Engraulidae; genus Engraulis; species Engraulis encrasicolus. The sequence goes on along the minus strand of NC_085876.1, from coordinate 26,406,627 downwards.
GACACTGTAGAGCAGGGGAAAGATGAGCGGGGGATACGCGTGCATGCACACACACACGCATGCACACTCACCCTTTCTTTATGTAAAAAAATGTAGGCCTGAAAAACTTTTGGTAAGAAATCTAATGTGAAAAGTTTGGCAGATCAATAGGCTTTTTTTCAGCAGTCAACTTTGTATGTGTAATTCAATCATTTTCTGACAACAATCCTTAGGATATTGTCTATAGGAAATTTACATCTTTCTGTTGCCAACCTTTGTACTCACGTCTGTAGATAGGAGATTTCACTGAAAATAGGTTTATCCTTATTGATAATTATGGTCTTATAGTATTGAGAAAAATGTATGAAAGTCTGCCATTCTGAAAAACAGAGAACATTTTGAATTTTGGAGCACATTTGAGATGGCAACCAGCTGGTGAATCTTTTTCAATTGGCCTTCTGGTCTGTAATCCACTGTGAAAACCCTGACAGGACAATAGGCCTAATTTTTTCGCAGCCATAGACTCTGTATGTGCATTTCAATCATTATTTTCAGCACTTTCCTTTGGATTTTGCAAGGTGGCCAACTTTATTTTCATTTCTGTTAGTTTAGTCAGCCTTTGTAAACATGTATGTAAGGAATTAGGACAGAATAGTGCTGAAAGTAGTTCATCGTTCATGAATATCACCTTATAGTACAATGTAATAATGCATGAAAACAAGTCATTTTGGAAAATGGCGGCCATATTGAATTCTGAGCAAAAATTGACGTGGCCCCATGTTTAAATTTCTTCCAATAGGGCTTCTGGTCAGTAATCCACAGAGAAAAGTGCGGTAGGACGAAAGGCCTAATTTTCCCAGCTGATGACCTGTCTATAAACCTCCCTCCCGAAGCCTCAATACAGTGCGGTAGCGTTGGGCTATCGGAGCAGCCCTTTAGCTCAGCGGTCTCGTACTGTGCCTCCCATTGCCAAACCCGATGCGTTGACGAGGTGACAGGTTCGCGGCCACGAGGGGGATGAACAGTGCAGGAACACCTCCGTCACAAGCTTGGAGAAATTGCGTTGCCAGGCTAAAAAAAAAAAAACGTCTAGAAGAACAGGAGAGAGGTAAAACGGGTACAGGTCTTTTCGTCGAATGGATTCTTGAGAGGGGACCATTCGAACAAAACGTTGGACCATTCGTATAAGGCAGGGGATCTTTCGTCGAGGACGTTCCGTCTACCGCAAAAGCCTACGAAACGTCCTTAAAATTGAACTAAAGATCCTTAGGTTTGAACTAAACGTCCCTTCAGCCTGCCTATATTAGAAATGTAAATCAGCTTTTTTAATGCTCATTTTCACGGGTTTTGTTTATTTAAATATGTAAATCAGCTGTTTATAACGCTCATTTTGGTCAGTTTTGTTTTTTGTTGATTAAAACATGTAGGCTAAATCAGCTGGGTTTTTTTGCTGTTTTTAGATGTGCTTTATAAATAAAATGTACTTACTCATTTTAACTGGTATGTTGTTGCCGTTACATTTTTTTGACAATTTACGTTTACGCCTTACATTTTTTTGACAATTATCTAGGTTACTTTCTGCTCCTTGCATTTCTGGAACAATATTTGAGAAGCTTTTTTTCACTTTTACGCCGTTACTTTACTCCTTACATTTTTTGGACAAATATCTGTAGGCCTATGTTACTTTCTACTCCTTACATTTCTGGAACAGTAGGCTATTTGAGTAGCCCCATCTGCGGGCAGACAGAGAGGCGGGACCAAGCACAGCCTTGTCGCTGTCTTGACCACTGAGCACATTTGGTTGTCATGCAGCGAGTTTTCTGACTTTCCGGTAACTTTTTAGATGAAAGCTTCTAGCTACCGTCTTCTGGGGGTCTGGAATATACCTACGTGTGGAGAGTAGGCCTATAGCTTCACTATTCAAATGAAATGCAAAGCACCAGCAACAAGAGAAAGCTGTCTGCCGACACTTTGATGTTTCTGATTCTGAATGACAACAAATAGTTCTCGCATGAGCCAGAAAAGATACAACAGTGTCGGAAAACATAGCCTACAGAATGCACCCATGTTAAATCCATGCTACGGTTTAGAGAGAGAGAGAGAGAGAGAGAGAGAGAGAGAGAGAGAGAGAGAGAGAGAGAGAGAGAGAGAGAACGTACCTTCAGGCTGCTATATTTTTTTGTTGGAAATCCTCCTCCAATCCCTTCAAGCCTTCAGGCTGCCTATTTTGTAAATGTTTCAAAATGTAAATAAGCTGTTTAAATGCTCATTCTAATGTTTTTTGTTGATTTAAAAATGTAATTCAGCTATTTTTTCACGCTCATTTTAACTGTAAAGGCAATAGTCTTGAGCAATTATTTTATTTGTATTAGGCCTCTTTATTAAATAAGCTGGTAGCTACCTATTTTGGCCGTTATTAAATAAGCTAACTGCCTATTTTGTTTTAGGTTTCGTTAGAATTCCTCCGTAGTTCTACTTGTCAGACATAGCCTAGAACTACTTGTAATTTGCACTATTGGTGGAATCGTTTTACGCAAACACCAGAAATCCCCAACACATATCCCCAGCACAATATTGCAACACACACTTTGCACAATGATATTGAATGAGTCCAATGTTCTTGCAACACTTTCCCCCTGCCCACATCAACATGAACGGAACATTCTTCCTAGCGTGCGCTCTCGCTTGAAGGTGATTGCGATGTGGGTTTGAATGTCAGTTTTCACTTCGCGACTCTAGAGCAAATCAGCTGGTACTGCGCCGCTTGCTTGCTGATCAATAAACGTTGAACTGAACCGTTTTGTGTGTGTGTATGCATGCTAAAGCCTACCAACGTCTGCCCATGCCACGCGATGCATAGACAGTTCCAACACCAAATAATAAAGAGTAGGCTACATCAGAGCAGTGAGTCTTTAAATTCAGTGAAACGGTGAGAAGGTTTTTTTTTTTTTTTTTTGTAAGTGGTTGCAACCATGCATGTTTTCTGTGGAAAACATCAGGTCCTCATGGCGACGCCAGGCTTGCTGAAAACGGTGACAAACACATTCAGAATACACATTTGTTAATGGGAAGTTGTTGAGAACAAAGTGTTCGCTAATGGGCATGAAGTCTTGTCATGCAAATGACCTGCCGTGTTCAGTGGAAGCCATCCCCCCTCCTGCATAGACAAGGCAACCCTTTCAACAGGGCCACACAGAGTGGACAGTGGAATGCTGCTTGAAATAAGTCGATAATGAATAAAATATTACGCGCAACGTCTACAAGAAAAGTAATGGCTATTATTACCGTTGCGCGTTAAGATGAGGAAGGGATGGATAGATGGATGGATGCTGTCCTATGGAAGGGGCCGTCAAACAGTTTATATGACATCTTCATTAAAGTCGTTAAATAAGTACTTGTCAACAAAATCATGCCCCCGAAATCTGCCTACATTAAAGGCAATAACCAACTGTCGGTCTACATATCACTGAAGCATAATCGCTCCCAAATGACTTCAGGCTGGTGAATGGTGAGCGAGATGCAATTAATTTTTCTGATTCCATTCCGCAGTTATTATTTTAAAAAGCCACGGCTTTAGGTCCAACAGACTTCAGGTTCCAGAATCGCAGAGGTTCTCCCTTCAAAAAGCAGGTCCACGACACCACCAAGTGAGCCCACAGTTAGCCTTATTACCCACACCATCCGAAGATTTTGATGCAGCTGATACCCAGCAAGAACGCACCATAAAGAAGCCCAGTCGCTAGCATAACTAACACGAAATGGATTAAACAACATCACATTATGATCTTTAGGGGAGATTTCTCATTAAGAATGCCAGTATGGAGATGCCTGTAAACGGTGTGTTCTTGGTGGAGGAGTAGCATTAGTTGCGGAGAGAGTAACACGCCGACTGACTACCAACTCAGACTGCTACCAAGTGTGAATTGTGTATTTCGTTTGGAGTTGTGAAACGCTGGGACGCTCGGAACAGGTCAGGTACCGTGAAGACATTTCCTTTACTTTCTGATTGTCTGGACCGGTAAGCTGACTGCTGCTCGTGCTAACTGTGATTACCCACGTCACACTCACACACACACACACATACACACACACACACACACACACACACACACACACACACACACACACACACACACACACACACACACAGCCTCTTCCAGCCAGCCCTGTCTGTACCCCTCTTCCCATCCTTTTCTTTTCTCCTTTATTTTGGTTAAGTCGGTCGGCCTTTTGGGTTTGTGAAAACTTCTGCTACTAGCCAGAATGGCTGTGTTTTGCCTTCCTTGCGTTGGAGGCTGTCCTTGTTGTTTCCCAATTTCGGGATATAAATTGAACACTAAATAACGTTTCAAACGCAGCCCAACTGGTGGATTGGTTTTCTGTTTGTTAGTTTCAACATTTCCTTAATAATATTTTGTAGCCCTACACACCAGAGCCACCGTTACAGCAATACGTGTTTTCAAGAATTGGCAACACTTCCAGTCAATGTTTGAAAAGGAGTTCGCCGAGGAATGGACTCTGATGAGATAATTGATGTATATTTAAAGCCAATATACATCTCTTTGAATTCAGTTGCAGCGCAAATATAGCAACAAATAAGTTAGGTTGGGTTTGCCAATCATGATTCATTCGTAATAGTATGCGTAATAGTATGGCACCGTGATAGTAGGCCGATCCGTGCAGACGTGCTATGATGTGTTTACTCTGAGTTAAAAAAAAAATAAATAAAAAATAAGGAACACCTGTATTTTCTTGGGAACACCTAGATTTTCTTTTCTAGCTACGCCACTGGGCTACAACATAGAATATCTACCACATATAGGGGATTACCACCCAGATTTGGTGCAATTTGAGGACAAATTTCAATAGGCCAACTACGACTTTGAATCACTTATTTCCCGGGATTCCCGGGATACGGTTTGTTTTTTCCTGGGATTTGATTCATTTTCGTTTTCAGTCCTTTATGTGCATTATGCCCAGCTTTTATTGCATACAGCGCAGGTTTTGAAGTTCACCAAACGAGCATCAACTTTGTGCAAGTCATTAAAACTCTTTTTACCAGCACTGACCTGTACACTGTTTCATTTATTAACTAATTGAACTTTTTGCCTTCTCGTTTCACATGTGATAAATAAAGTGCTTGCATTGACACGCTGTTGTTTTAATTTCGCATTTCTTTCATGTCCACTTAGTATGCTTTATCCAATTATCCATGGATGCAGGATCATTCACTGGACTTGACACTATTGTAAGAGGTGAAATTTAGACCACGATTCAGGAACGACAGACAACAGGAGTAAATGTTATGGTAGTTTTATTTTTACAATTTCATAAAATACAATTAGGAGGGAAAACCACCACAATATCCATGCAGCCAGCAGCGTCTGTAAACTGCTATCGTCTTTGAATAAATTAATAAATAATCACAATCTGGAGACACTCGGACGATAGTAGCCTACAAAAGTTAAGTTAAGTTACACACTCAGCCACTGCTGCCGGACGTTGGCTCGTCAATTACTTAATTCAACTATAACACGCGCAATAGCCTACCCAAATGCAACTTACCCGCAGTTCCCAAAGCGACCGGCCGCAGGCAATGGATACAGTCCACGTCCCGGCACGACAGCTTGTAGCAGACAGCTCAGCAGCCCTGCCCCACCCCAGCGTGTAGCGCACAAATCTACATTATTGTCCGAGTGTTGTTATTTCAAGAAAGCAAACTGTCACTGCCCGCCGGCCGCTGTCGTGACATCTTTTATTAACAGTAGTAGTTTTTTAACAAGTGAGGAGTTCGTTGATAGTTTCCTTAAGGGTGAAGTAGCCTACTCTTTAGGCTAGCGTTACCTCCTCCAACCAACCATCCGGCGCACAGATCAGATAGAAATGATCCTGTTATGAACCCGAGTTTAGTAGATATCGCGCAGTGAACGAGGCAGCCTGCAAACAGTTTGAAGCGCAATGTGGCTGTAACAAGTTAAAAAGTAGCCAAACTCTGTTGCTTGTTAACCTTTTTAAATTATGTGCGTAATGGTGGGGTGATGTCCGCGCCAATGTCCGGAGCGTATCGCTCTGTGCGCAATTTCAAGAGCAGTATAATTAAAAAGAAGAGAAGGAAGATGATGGGCTAGACCCAAAACGTTTGTCCCCTGTCTGTCGGTTTTATTTACTTTTTTCGGCTTTGTTTAATACAGCTTTTGATTCTGCATTCAGCTCCAGTGTGCGACTCCTTTCTTTCTTTTTATATTATGAGCGTTCCACGAACTATCTTTCTTTGCGCCCGCTATAAAATGGCAATAAACCTGTTACTATAAACTACGGGTTAACTATGTATTCTATGCTTTCTAATGTTAGTAAAGACGGGATAAGCGGGATAATATATTGTCCACATGTGACTACGGAAATATATTTCCTTCGGAGCGGAATAACAGCTCTCTGCCTTCGGCATCGGGGGTCTTATTCGTCCCATAGGGCAATATTTTCTTATAGTCACGTGTGGACAATACATTATCCCTTACCTTTAAATTACTGTTGTAAGCCTACATTTTAAAACATTTCGTCGATATTGTAGGGGTGCAACCGACTGTTTTAAATTATGAGATGGGCGCCAGCTAGGCAACAATAAGACTGCCTTTACCTTTCCAAAAATGAATATAAATCAGTGACCAACACATTAGAAATAACTCAGATCAACACAACGAATATCTTTTCTTATTTTTAGTAGTGCACTTTTGCAAAACCCTTGTTTGCAGACTTGTGCGCTTGGTCTCAATTTTATAACAACTGGCATCAATGTCTGGCTTAGCATTCTTACGAATGCTGATCTTCTCGGCGCACACTTCATGGTTCCCTCTCTCTTGCTCTCTCGGCTTGTTGCTTCCTGACAGTCTCACCCGCCATTTGAAATTAACTCCGTTTTATAGACAGATGTAGTTCACAGGGGGTAACTCTGCTATCTCACTCCGGAGGAGGCAGAGGCAATCCGTTACGATATAGTATATTTATAAAATAGGCTATAACATAGGCCTAATGATAAAAAAGCAGCCTGAACTAAAATGAAAAATTAATTAAAAAAAAATAGAGACGCACGCACGCACTTTCTACATGGTTCGATTTTTGTTTCCATTGCATTGTGGTAGGCACACAAGTTTGATAAAATATAAAAATGATAGGCTAATAAAATAGGCAGACTAAACTAAACGTCTGCCCAGTTAAACGAAAGGTCTGCATGGGTTGGACGTAACGTCCTTAGGTCTTCTACGAAAAATCCTCAGGTACTGCACGAAACGCCCCATGCCTTCTACGAATGGTCCAATGTTTTGTTCGAATGGTCCCCTCTCAATAATTCATTAGACGTATCGTCTCGAATTCGGTAAAACTCAGTTACTTGACGCAAAAGGAGGGATGAAATGAGCTTATTTCCAGAAAGGATAGAGTATTGTTGTGCCATAAACACAGTAGCTGACACTACACACAGTATTTGAATGCAGCACATGGTGTGTTATTTCCATAACACCTCTAGGGAAACAAATTGCCATATTTTTGCCATTGCTGATCAAATGTCCCAAGCTACTACTCCTCAAAATGTGTATCTGTGTCTGACGGTCTGTCTGTGTGTGTGTGTGTGTGTGTGTGTGTGTGTGTGTGTGTGTGTGTGTGTGTGTGTGTGTGTATATATGTGTGTGTGTGTGTGTGTGCATGTGTGTGTGTGCGCCTGCGTATGCACACGAGGGCATGGGTATGTGTGTGTGTGTACGTATATGTACTGTATGTGCGCGCAGGCGCGTGCGTGTGTGTGTGTGTGTGTGTGTGTGTGTGTGTGTGTGTGTGTGTGTGTGTGTGTGTGTGTGTGTGTGTGTGTGTGTGTGTGTGTTTGCCCTTGGTGGCTGGGAGTCAGGTTAGAGTTCTTTTTTAGCTGGCGCCTCCACTGGGGGTGACCTGTAGAGCTGAACTGCAGGCATGTGATCTCTCTCTCTCACTCTCTTCAGCCTGTGTGATTGGTGTGTGTGTGTGTGTGTGTGTGTGTGTGTGTGTGTGTGTGTGTGTGTGTGTGTGTGTGTGTGTGTGTGTGTCTTTGTGCGTGTGTGTGCATATGTGCATGTGTGTGTGTGTGTGTGTGTGTGTGTCTTTGTGCATGTGTGTCTTTGTGTGCATACGTATGTGCGTGCATGTGTGTGTGTGTTCATGTGCATATGCACACACACTGCATGGGGTAAAGTAAAGGTGTGTTGGAGGGTGTTTTCTGGGGGGGGGGGGGGGGGGGCTGGATAAAACAGGCCACTAAAGCTTCTGAGGGACGGAGAGAGGGAGGGAGGGAGTGGCGCCACACGGTAGTAACAGTCAGCAGTGTAGAGCGGCGGTAACAATCAGCAGAGCGCAACTGCTTTAATTTGTTTCACTGGGTACTAGTGGGAGGTGCTGGTGACAGGGATCTGATGAGGCAACAACAGAGAGAGAGAGAGAGAGAGAGAGAGAGAGAGAGAGAGAGAGAGAGAGAGAGGGATTGTAAAATAGAGTGGGTACTGGGGACTCATTTTTTGATGAGGTGTTTTTCTTTCTACTTCCATCCCTCCCTCTTTCCATCTCTTTCTCTCTCTCTCTCTCTCTCTCTCCTCTCTTCTAGTTCCTCCCCCCATCACCCTCTCTGCAGCCTCACCTTCCTTGTTTGCCCTGAATCTGAACAGCTGATTAATTCCACCATGAAAAAGCTCACACTTCTCTCCCTCTCTCTCTCTCTCTCTCTCTCTCTCTCTCTCTCTCTCTCTCTCTCTCTCTCTCTCTCTCTCTCTCTCTCTCTCTGGCTCTCTCTCTCTCTCTGGCTCAGTCACGCTTCACCGTTCCAGAGTTGGAAAAAGAAACACAGGCAGACAGGAGCCGTCACTGTTAAGTTTTTGCTGATTAAAAAAAGAAACAAAACGAAGAGGGAAAAACCCAGACATTTATTTTTTTTGCGCTCCCCTTCTCTCATCTAATTCAAAACCTGGTTTCCTTTTAGTGACGCACAAAGAAAAACTGAAAAACTTCCTCCAAAAAAAGCTTCAAGTCAGCTCAGACCATTGTCTTTATTGTTCTTGTTGTTCCGTTTGGATGTCTGGTACTGTTGACATTATACGGAGAGAGAGAGAGCGAGAGAGAGAGAGAGAGAGAGAGAGAGAGGGAGAGACAGAGAGAGAGAGAGAGCGAGAGAGAGATAGAAAGAGAGAGAGAGAGGAAGAGGAAGAAACACTTCAGTACAGTAGGCTATTTCTTTTTTCCCTTTTACAGTAAAAATGCAATGCTATACTATGCTATACTATGCTATGCTATACTATGCTATGCTATGCTATGCTACGCAGCGGCCTGAAAGCTGATTAATTGGCTTGTCAGCAGAGTATTTTTATCCTGCTCCCCAGACGGCCGCTCGACTCTCAGTCCTTCCTCCGTGTCCTCTGGTGTCCTACAGCGCCGGTCAGGTGACCACATACCACCGCCACCACCACCACCACCACCACCACCACCCAGGAAACCAACATCCCCCCCATCTCCTTTACACGCCTCCGTCCGTCCTACACACACACCTCCTTATGGCCTTCATAAGGCCTTCTCAGATGGAGGGAGAGGAGAAGAGAAAAGAAGAGAAGAGATGAGAAGTGATGACAACACAGCATACACACAGCACTAGACCGAATAACACCACCAACAGCAGGAACCCCCCCCCCCTTGTCCTCCTACACACACACACACACACACACACACACACACACACACACACACACACACACACACACACACACACACACACACACACACACACACACACACACACACACACACACACACACACACGACCATACTTCACATCAGCCTCCTTATCGGCTCAGTTGCTGTATGCTATTATATGGATCACAAAAAAAAGAGGAGAGAAAATCAACACACAGTCAACACAACATAATAACTAGGACCTTTCTCCACAGAGACGAGGCAACACAGAGAATAGAGTATGGGAGGACCAGGAAAGTACACGAGACTGGCACATGAGATGCTTTGAAAACACCTGCTGAATTCTGCTGACATGCTGTTCACAGGTGATGACACAGGACAGCGAGAGAGAGAGAGAGAGAGAGAGAGAGAGAGAGAGAGAGAGAGAGAGAGAGAGAGAGAGAGAGAGACGGGGGTGGGGGGGGAATTGTTTGATAGCAGCTTTATTGGTCGTCCGCTTTTGTCAACACACTCGCCTTACTGTGTACACCTCTTTCAACTTCATGAAAAAATGTGATTTGTAAAAACTGTGCATTGATGACAACTTAACTTAGCCCACGGCAACTTACCTCTCGCCATACACTCACCCCATATGCCAACATCATCATCAAACCTTATTTGCCGTTTGTAAACTGATGCGCAGAATACAGTACCTGACAGCTGCCCTTGAAAATATTGTCAGTCCTGTGAACCCGTTTTGAGGAGAACAGATGCTTGTGTGAAATAAACATTGTTTTCCTCTGGCATGTACTGTACTGTACTGTACTGTACTGCCACTTTCAGTGTAGTGCTTTGGCTGCTGTAGATTTGCGGTGGTCTGTACCACACTGACCCTCAGTCTGTCTTGCGCTGGTCTCAAGAAGCTGTCAGTCAGCAAGGTATATGCATGAATGAGAAAACTGTGGTGCCGATGGGGGGGGGAGAGAGAGAGAGAGAGAGAGAGAGAGAGAGAGAGAGAGAGAGAGAGAGAGAGAGTGAGAGAGAGAGAGAGAGAGAGAGAGAGAGAGAGAGAGAGAGAATTGAGGAAGAGGAGAGGAAAGGAGAGGATGAAAGTAGAGATGGAGAATATGATCATAGTGGTGTTGCAGAGAAAGAGACAGGAAGAGAGGAAGGGAAGAGAGGAGAGAGAGCAGAGGAGAAAGAGATAGAGTAGACAGAAGAGAAAAAACAGAGAAGGAAGAGAAAAAAGAAGAGAGCAGAGATTGAACAGACATGGACTAGAGAGAAGATAATAAAAGATAAGAGGATAAGGTGTTCTGAAGGCAGAGAGGAGAGAGAGAGCAGAAGAAAAAGAGAGACAGAGAAGAGAGGAGAGCAGAAGAAAAAGAGAGACAGAGAAGAGCTGAAAGTCAAAGAGAAGAAGAGAGGAGCAAAACAAGAGGGAAAAAAGAGAGAGAGGAAAGTAGACGAGGAAGAGAGAGAAAAAGGGAGGAGAGAAAAAGATAGCAGAGGAGGAAGAGAGAGGGAGAAAGAGAGAAGAAGAGAGGGGAACAGAGAGGAACTGAGAAGCTCCCTGGTGTTGAAGAGAAAAAAAGAGACGGGAGAGAGGTGAAGAGAGGAAGAAGAGAGGTTCCCTGGTGCTGAAGAGAAAGACAGATGAAGAGAGAGAGAAGAAGAGAGTGGAGAGAGCAGTTCCCTGGTGTTGAGAAGGCAGCGGTGGGTGATGGGAGTTAAGCCATAATGTCACTTAGGATGATCGACAGCAAGAGAGGAGAGCCCCTGTGATAACACTTCATATCTCTATTGCGGTAAGAAAAGGAATGGAAAAAGAATGAAAAAAAAGAAACGAGAGATGGAAAAAAAAAACAGAGGAGACAAGTAAAAAAGAAAACTGCAAGCTCACAGCGCGAGCAGGAGACGAGAGTGAGAGGGGTAGGAAGGAAATGTGAAGGAATAAAAGTCCCAGTTATGGATGGAAGCAGTTCCTGCAATCTATTTCTAATTTATCTTTATTGCAAACGCCGGCCCAAAGGCAATTTCTGCGTGTCGCGTCACATAGAAACAGAACCAAGGAAAAAAAAAAAAGAGCACAATTCGGTGTTCGCTAATAATAACAAATGATCCTTGCAGGCATACCTTCACATGGGAGAGAGTGTGTGTGTGTGTGTGTGTGTGCGTGTGTGTGTGTGTGTGTGTGAGACGCCCTTATGCTTTAACCCAATCAGGCAGCAATTTTCAGACATTTGTTGATTTAAAACACACATTGCTGCTGAGGTGGGTGAATATTGGTGAATGTTGGTGTGCGTGTGTGTGTGTGTGTGTGTGTGTGTGTGTGTGTGTGTGTGTGTGTGTGTGTGTGTGTGTGTGTGTGTGTGTGTGTGTGTGTGTGTGTGTGTGTGTGTGTGTGTGTGTGAGAGTGTGTGTGTGTGTGCATGCGCACGTGCATGTGTGTGTGTGTATGTAGGCGTGTACAGTATTTAAAAAACCCTTTACAATGTCTGATTTTATTTTCCTGTCCAAACGACCACGGCCGCCGAAAATGGAGAAGCTGTTCCAGTCAAGATGAATCAATCATGAAATGTGATTTCCAAAGATCTATCTGGTGGTTACAGTATGCTGCCGTTAATACTCCAGCTATCTTTGGCCGACCAAATCTGCAACATTACGGTAGCACTGCAGTGGCTGCAGGGTTTTGTATTTTTTGTTTGTTTGTTTGTCTTTTTTGATTTTATATTATAAAATATAAAAATATATAGACATTGCATACCAGAGGAAGGTGTACTGAGAAGAAATGTCGGATGTTATACTGTCACGAATGTGAAAAAGTATCCTTGCATTATTGTAATATGCATTATAAAGACATTGTGAGTGTGAAATGTTCCTTTTTTATTTGAAATTGTGTTTATCTTTGCAATATGTTGCCTTGGGTTTTTATTTGCAACAGGAGTAGTCAACTTCACATGCTGCATGTCTACTGCAGTGTGTGTGTGTGTGTGTGTGTGTGTGTGTGTGTGTGTGTGTGTGTGTGTGTGTGTGTGTGTGTGTGTGTGTGTGTGTGTGTGTGTGTGTGTGCGTGTGTGTGTGTGTGGATTCCCATACAGCAGTGAGGATCTAGCATCACAGGCCAGAGACAGGTGTGTGGGGAGGAGTGTGAGATGAATGTGTGAAATGTAATCTAAATCCATATGAACGAAGACATCCTCAACATTTCATCCTATACAGTAGGCTACATCACATTTCTCTTTGTGTTTTTGAAGCACACCAAAATGTCTTTTGAATTGGTTGAAATACATTGTACAAACATACTACACCTGAGTTGCTTTGCCTTTTTCTGAGATGAAAACTGGATAGACTTTTCTGAGTTTCGTCCTCAATACCACTAAAATAACTTGCAACGTTTAACCTGGAAAAATATAAAGATA
>NC_085876.1:26376051-26383551 GCF_034702125.1 Engraulis encrasicolus | reverse complement strand
TACCTCATCGTCATAGTCGAGGCCTTCCCTCCAGGGACCAAAAAGGGCCTGGGCATTTTTGGCATAGACTAGCTCCTCACACACATAACCCCCATGTTTTTCTATGATATTTTGGTTGGCTCAGCCCATTGTCTACATTAAAGGGACACTGTGCAGGAAATGGTCAAAAAGGTACTGCAACTATGCAGGTCATTTGAACTGGGCTGCCTATTGCCAAATTTGATCTTCACATGAAAGTTTGCTAAGTAATAAATATTCTAGTATGGTACAAGTACAGTCATTTTTGCAGCTAAAAATGGCTATTTTTGGAAATTCAAAATGGCGGACCATGGAAAAGATCCCCCTTTTCATATATGAAAAGTGCAATTTTTCCAGTCATAATGAATACTTAGAATTTGATGTGGGTGGTAAGTATTCATGAAAAATGTAACATTAGTGAATGGGCAACATGAATTCTGGAAATAAACAACTAAAAATCTCACACAGTGTCCCTTTAAAGATGGACCAATGTGCTGTGCCATTTAAGTGGTTGGCCGGTCTCTGGGGAAAAAAAAAACATTAACAACAAAAGCAACAACAAAACAACAGTATCAGAGTTGGACCCCGAGGACTGTCTGTCCACTGGGAAAATGCCCGGTATGCCAGATGACCAGTCTAGCCCTGCTTCCCTCTCATCTGCTCCTCCCTACTTCTTCCACCCCTTTAGCTCTCCTCTCCTCTCCTCTCCTCTCCTCTCCTCTCCTCTCCTCTCCTCTCCTCTCCTCTCCTCTCCTCTCCTCTCTCTCTCTCTTCCCAAACCTCATTTCCTTCCCATGTCCTCTCTTCTCCCCCTCACTCAATCCCCAATCCTCTACCTCTATCCCACATGCATTCTGTCTCTCATCTCCTCTTCTCTTTTCACCTTATATTTTCTCTCCATCTTTTCTCTCCTTTCCTATTCTCACTAAGAGGCCTTCAGTAAAATGCCACTCTTACACATCTTTTCCCTTTATTCAACGCCCTTACCCCCCTCTCCTCTCCTCTGCTCTCCTCTCCGCTTCTCTCCTCTCCTCTTCTCCTCTCCCCATTTCTCAACAACCCTCACCCTTCCACTTGTCCTCCTCTCCTATCGTCAAGCTAATTCTCTCTCCATTGCTCCACTTAATGACTACACTTCCTTTCCTCTCCTCTCCTTATGTTTCATCCTCTCCTTTCCTTTCCTCTCCTTTCCTCTCCTCTGACCGCCCCCCTCCTCTCCTCTCTCTCCTTCCCCTGTTCTCACCTCTGTTGTCGTTGACCTGCCCTTGTGCAGGGTCGTCTGAGTTCCCTGGGGAGGGCCTCCCTCCTCTTCCTCTTCAGGAACACCCTTGGCTGTGATGAATGTGACGGGGCCCCTGCCGCTGCAGTCATGGGGGTGTGGGGGGNGGGGTGTTCTGGTGGGGGGTGTTAACCGTAATGACACGTGCCCACCGTGCCAAAAGGGCAAGCAGGCGGCCGCAGGCAGCAAGTGGCACAGCGGGCGAGTCTGACGACCTTCCTCCTCCGAGAGAGGTAGAGAGAGAGAGAGAGATCGAGAGAGAGAGAGAGGGAGAGGGAGGAAGACAGAGAGAGAGAGAGAGAGAGAGAGAGAGAGAGAGGGAGAGGGAGAGAGAGAGAGAGAGGGAGAGAGAGAGAGAGAGAGAGAGAGAGAGGGAGCGATAGTCTGAATTGTCAAGAGACATCTCCAAACTACCAACCAGATGTCCATGTTGAAGAGGTGTTAGAGGATGGATGTCATTGCCATGTTGGAAACCTCTAGTGCTGATGGATGCCATGATGGATGCCAGAGACTGCCAGTGTGTTGTAGCGGTCCTTTTGCCTTGGCTGGTGTTGTTGCTACATTCACACCAATGGCTGACTCATTCATTCATTCATTCATTCATTCATTCATTCATTCATTCATTCATTCATTCATTCATTCATTCATTCATTCATTCTTGTAGTGATTTATTCATTTTTGCCTCCGCCTACAGAGGGCGCAGGAGGCATAATGTGATATTTGCCAGTCTTCGTATATAATAATAGTAGTAGTAATAATAATAATAATAATAATAATAATAATAATAATAATAATAATAATAATTGTATTTGTATAGCACTGTATCATACAAGGCATGCAACAAAGTGCTTAACAAATGGGAAAAAAACATCATTGTTAGAGATGGATTTAAAAGGAGAAGCAAAGAGGAGAGACAGAAACAGCAAGAAGACAGAGGAAGAAGACATAGATAGAGATTGTAGAGTCATAAGGTCCACGTAGGTTGGGCCAGGTTTCTAAGAGGCATAAGGTCCACAGTGGCTGTGTCCAGCATAAGTCATAGATAGTCACACTGAATTTGGGCGCTCAGATTCAAGATAAGAAGTGATGCTTTTCCATCTAGTTCTTCTTATACTCGTTCATCTTGTTTCCATTCATTCATTCATTCATTCATTCATTCATTCATTCATTCATTCATTCATTCATTTCACACCCCAAAAATCCACAAGCAGAAGTGAATACCAATGGTCTAAGGAACACAGATGTGTAATCACAAGATTTAGAAAAGATGTAATAACTCATTATGCTAATATAACAATTGCTGCGTAACCCCTAACCTTCTTCAATCATCTTTATTACCACCTGTCTATAAAGAGATGCCAGTGTCAGTAACATCATTAATTGCCAAAAGTTGGGCACAGCTGGAGAACGTAAGCAGAAGTGACAGGAAACTGTCAGGTGATTAAGTTGAGATTTTAAACTCGGGCTGGGCTCTCACTTGAGTGGTGACAATTTTCACAGTGCTTTTTTTTCCCCTCCTCTCGGCTGATAGATTCATCAACTTTACACTTCAAAGGTATCAGAAAACTGTGATGTGAGTGAAATAATCTGCTGAACCTTTTTGGAGATGGCTCAGTTAGCTTATCAACATGCAAAGTGCGGCTTGTGAGGACTGTTCAGAATGTCAAAGTAAAAGTCATGTTTATTTATAAGACAAGATTCAAAACAACATCCATCCCTTGACAAAAAAAGTGCAGTACAAGCAAAGCTGAGATATTTTAGACACTTGAACAGCAGTAGCCTCCCAAAAAATAAAATGTACAATAAAAATGAGAGAGCTTGGTCTGGTAAAGATATTTAGAGATGGATCAACAGGCACCTTTCAAATTCCTCAGGAGAGTGCATACCAGACAAATCAACAACCCGTCAAACCACTCATTCCAGTGACATATTTATATAGTCTATGTATAATTTAAGCGTTCAAAGGACTTTTGATTTCCTCCATCTTGACTATTTAATGCTATGTGTACTGTCTCTGTCTAACTGCCTATGTCCATACCTAAAGTCTATGTCTGCATGGGGAAGTGAGAAACGTAATTTCAATACTTTGTATGACCAGCGCATGTAAAGAAATTGACAATAAAGCCCACTTGATTTAAAAGCCTACTATTTAAAGGGACACTGTGTGAGATTTTTAGTTGTTTATTTCCAGAATTCATGCTGTCCATTCACTAATGTTACCTTTTTCATGAATACTTACCATCAGCATGAAATTCTAAGTATTCATTACTGTATGACTGGAAAAATTGCACATTTCTGTCATGAAAAGGGGAATCTTCTCCATGGTCCGCCATTTTGAATTTCCAAAAATAGCAATTTTAGCTGCAAAAATGACTGTACTTGGACCATACTATAAAATATTTGTTTATTACTTTGCAAACTTTCATGTGAATATCAAATTTGGCAATAGGCAGCCCAGTTTCAATGAGCAGCATAGTTGCAGTACCTTTTTTGACCATTTCCTGCACGGTGTCCCTTTAAAAACAGTACATTAAAGCTAATCATGGCGTGTCTCTCAGGTGGATTTGCCAGAGGTCACATCGGGGGATGCTGAGGTGCAGCAGGTGATGGTGATGGCAATGTTGACGGTAGTGCCAGATGGTACACGTCTGGTGGTGGTTTGAAGGGATGGAGATGGAAATAATCTTCAGAACCAGGGTGCAGGGCTCTCAATTAACACCAGCCAACCAGCCAAATGCTAGTGAAATTTCAGTTTGGCTGGTTGAAGAGACCAAGTTAGCCACTTTGACCGAGTAGTGAGTGTGTGTTTGGCTGGTAAGCTACAAGCCATTTGGCGGGTGATGAAAAAATCTAATTTAGGGCCTGCCAGGGTGGTGCTGTAGTGGTGGCATTGCCGGTGGCTGTAGGGTTTGACGGTATGGGGAGGGAGGGTATCAGACAGTACGAGACAAGACAAGAAAGGTCCATCTGTCCACATTTGCAGTGTTTAATAGCGACCTTTCAGTCTATTAACCTTCTTCATGAATTGCTTGAAGAAGGTCAATAGACTTAAACATCACTATTAAACACTGGAAATGTGGACTAGAGTATGTGGACTGTAAACTGTGTGTAGATGTGCACTGAAGACTGTGTGTGGATGCTTTCTTTCTGACGCAAATGGCCAATGGTGGTGTGCAAGAATATGTGCTACACAAAAGGGTGAAGAGTAGTGTCATACCTGGGGCTGCTGGGATGATGAGGGCTGGAGCATCGTCAGGGCTGGGGGCAGCGATATGGTGGTAGGGGGGGCAAGCGCTATTCAGACATACCGCTATTCAGACATACCGCTATTCAGACATACCGCTATTCAGACATACCGCTATTCAGACATACCGCTATTCAGACACCAGATATGCCGTAGGGTTAGGGTTAGGGTTAGGATTAGATTTTGTAGTGATGGCAGCCCCAATGATATGTCATGTGGGTGGAGGGCATTGTCAGTGCCAGTGTTGGTTGGTTGATGGAGGGGGAGATCATGGCAGTGATGGTGAGATGGGGTGGAGGATCATCAGAGCTGGGGGGCAGCGGTGATGGTATGTAGTGCTGGAGGGGGTTGAAGGTATGGGGGTGGATGATGGTGGTGGTGATGGTAGTGATGGCGGGGTGGGGTGGAGGATCATCAGAGCTGGGGGTATCAGTGATGGTAAGTAGTTGCTGGAGGAGGTTGAAGGTATAGGTTTGGGTGGATGATGGTGGTGGTAGATGGTATTACCGGTGGTGGTGGCTGCTGTCTGGAGGGGTTTGTGAGGCTGGATGGAGAGCGCCGTGCCGTCAGAGTCAGAGTGCTCTCTTTGCATAATACAGCAGCGTCCCCCGTGCACGACTGAAACATTCATTAGGCCGCGGCACAGCACAGCAGAGCAGAGAGAGGCACAAGCACAGTCCCTCCTTAATATTTCACAAGAGGGGGTGACTCCTACGCACAGATATTACTACGCTTAATCAGACTTATGAAAGAGAGGATGAGGAGGAGGATGAGGGGGGGGGGGGGGGAGAAGAGGACCATGGAGGGAAGGGTCAGGAAGTGGGGGATGATGAAGAGGAAAAGGAAAAGACAGAAAGAGAGAAGAAAAGAAAGAAAGACAGAAAGAAAGAATGAAAAGAAAGAATGAAAGAACGAACGAAAGAATGGAAAGAACGAAAAAAAACACAGAGAGAAGAAAAGAAAGAAAGACAGAAATAAAGAAAGAATGAAAGAAAGAACGAAAGAACGAATGAAAGAATGGAAAGAACGAAAAAAAAAACACAGAAGAAAGCCATAAAGAATGAATGAAAAAATTAATGAAGAAATGAAGAAGAAATGATAGAAATTATAAAAGAAGAAGAAAGGATAGAAATAATTTAAAAAACAAGCACGTACCTGTGGGGGGGTCCCGAGTGGCTTCCCCCATCACATTAATGTTTAATCGGGGTCACTGGTGGGCAGGGCAAGGGCCCTTTGCTCCGGCCCCCACTGAAATAACCAAAGAGGCCAACATAAACGATGGAGGTTAGATTTGGGCCCCTGCAGACAGTGGGGTCCCTTTAAAATGAAAAGAGAGAGCCACTGGTTTACTGGCCTGACTGCAGAACAACCAATGGCCTCATTTGGTAAATATTTTATCATCAAGAAGACAGAAGACACAAAACTGCCCTCTAGTTGCTGTGTGCATTTTGAAAGAGAGCCGTCACGCTTTGTATCCGAGACAGACAGGGCCGCTGACAGCTTTGGCTGGGCCCAGGACAAAGTCATCTGAATGGGCCTCCCATACATACAATACATACAAGGTCATGAGAATCCAATTCTGAGCCCCCTCTGTCCCTGGGCCCGGTACAACTGTCCCCTTTGTCCCTCCATGTCGGCTTCCCAGGAGACAGGTCAAGAAGAAGAAGAACAAGAAGAAGAAGAGGACGAAAGGTGAACACAAATTAATCAGCAACAAGTCATAAAAACCATCCAGCATTTTTAATTTATTTATTTTTTTACGGATGACTCGTAAACGATTTACCACCCTCTATTAGCATGTAATAAAGCGAAAGCTGCACATCTATTATGCGGAGTGCGGTTGGTTCAAACGAGTGCACGGGTGCTGCTGTGTTGCTCTGCTGCTGTACGGTATGTTGCCATGTTGTGTTTGATGTATAAAGTGCTGCAGCAGGAGGAGAGGAGCAGGGGAGCCGACAGAGAGGCACAAAGGGGTCAGTTGTCCCGGGCCCAGGGAGATGGGGCCCCCCCAGAATTGGGTACTCATTGCATTGAATGTATTGGGTGGGGGCCCTTTCAGAGGACTTTTGTCCCGGGCCCAGCCAAAGCTGTCAGCTGCCCTGGAAAGGCAGGACTGGATGGTTGGTTGGGATGGTTGGCTGGGGGTTTGAGGCTGTGTGAAACCTAAGGAGATGTGGCATGTACAACGCAAGAGAGATTCCCCATGCAGCTCGTGGTGGAGGAGTATGCAGGAAGGAAGCAGGAGAGGAGATGAGTCTAATATCCAATATCGACCAATATCCAAGCTACCGTGTCTCTCAAAAATACTAGAGAAGTTGGTAAATGATCAGCTCAAAGAATTTCTAAATACCAATAATATTTTGAGCCCTCTCCAATCAGGCTTTAGGCCTAAACATAGTACAGTTACTGCTGCTACTAAAGTAATGGATGATATTATCACTTCTCTTGACAAGAAAAAACATTGTGCTGCCATCTTTGTGGACTTATCCAAAGCATTTGACACCGTGGACCATTCTCTGCTTCTACAAATTCTGCCTGGTATTGGTTTTAATGCAAGTGCCTGTAAATGGTTCCAGAGCTACCTTTCAAACAGACACCATACTGTAAAATTGGGTAATACTCAATCTGACCCCCTGCTAATAACCAAGGGGGTCCCACAAGGTTCAGTATTAGGTCCGGTACTCTTCACCATGTACATAAATAGCATACTTTCTCTCCTTTCCAACTGCTCTATTCATCTATATGCAGATGATACAATTTTGTATTGTGTTGCGGATTCTGTACAGCTAGCCTTGGAGAAATTGCAGCAGTCTTTTAATATCCTACAAAATGCCTTCATTAGTCTTAAGCTTCTACTTAATGTAAGCAAGCAAGACTAAATGTATGGTCTTTACTCGATCTAAGCATGGCATGAAAAATGATTTTAATATATCTACTTTAGATGGGTCTGTTATTGAGA
>NC_085876.1:26368551-26373551 GCF_034702125.1 Engraulis encrasicolus | reverse complement strand
AGCAAGGCATGGCACAGCTCAAAAACCAGCCCTCGTTTTTTCGTCCGAACGAACCAAGTTGAGCGGGTACGGATGCTGCCGACTACCCAGAATGCCGGTGAATAAAAAAACAAATATAATAAATAACAAATAATAATGGCGGCCACCCGATCAACTATCTTAGAATTCTCTTTAGTTTGACACTTTATTACTTTGAAATTAAAATCGAAGGCAGAAATCCCCATTATAGTGTCCAGATATTATGTAGTTTAAACGATGTATAGCCTAGAACTGATAGATTTAAAGCGATACCGTCCCATTTTTGGAAATAAGCTCATATTACACCTACCCTTGAGTTAAACAATTGAGTTTTACCTTTCTCCTCTACTTTCAACAGTATGGCAGTGCAAATTTTACCTCCATGCTAGCAGTTAACATTGAGTCCTATGAGACCAGCTAGCGGCTAACTGGTCTCATAGGAGTCAATGTTAACTGCTAGCTTGGAGGTAAAATTTGCATTGCCGTACTCAGAGAACGGTTGAAAGTACAGGAGAAAGGTAAAACTCAATTATTTAACTCAAAGGGAGGTGTAATATGAGCTTATTTCCAAAAATGGGACAATATCACTAAATATCTGTCGGCCTTAGTCATGTTAGTCACATTAGTCAACTGGCCTATTTACATGTAAAGTAATGCTACGTGACAACGCCAAAAACCAACCCCAGCTATACCCAGGGTAACAAGGTTTGTAATGGAAACTCAAACCAAGCTGAGTTAACAACACCACTCAACTCGACACAACACAGCATGACATGGCCGTACTGTAGGCCTATGTGGAAAAGTGCCTTCAATTGTCACTCACTGTAAATGCATCTTTCTCACTGTATTTCTCTCTGTCTTTCTCTCTCCCTCTCTTGAGTATGTGTGTTGATTGTCATCTCCTCTCTCTTCTCTCTTTTTTTGTTTTGTAATTTTCATTCTCTCTTCTCCTCACATTTCCTTTCTTCTTCCAGCCCATCCAGCCATCTCTTCTCACTCCATCTCTCTTCTCTTTCCTCTCTCTCTATCTCTGTGTTTCTTCCCTCTTTTCATTCTCTTTCTTGCTTCATTCTTTCTCTTACTCACTCCGGTCGAGGCCTCCCCCTGTTCCCTCGTCTGGCCACAGAGGTACTGAAATATAGATACACGGATACAGTCGGCACGCACACGCTCTCAGCAACAACACATAACAGCCTCCCTGCAAAGCCTGCTAAACTGGCTACAGCCAACTGCAAACATGACAGCTTAAGAGTCTGGACTCCAGTAAGGGGAGACCAAAAATGGAGAAGATGGAGAGACAAAATGACGTGAGGAAGCGAGAGAGAGATTTAGGAGTGGATGAGGTGGTGTGGGCAAGAGGGTAAAGTCAGTTACACATAGTATAGAGTGTTTACTTTGACACTGTGTTAATTCAACATTCAGCAAGACAAATTTAACACTCTTGTTTGAATATCCACTGTGTAGAGAATGATTCCAGTGTGGTTTAATTTGCTCTTCGAGATGAGTAATGCTCCAACAATGCAAACCTTTCACTAATTTTAAGTCACTCTCTGTTCCCTGCTCCTATTCCTTTTCCCCGTCTCCATGCCACGAGCTGCAATTGTCATGTATTGTCACTAATTAGGTTCCAGATATTTGCATGAGATTTTGTCCACGAGTTGTTTTTCTTACATTTTTAATCAAATGCAGGAAACCCCCGGAGATCGCAAGAGACCTCGTGCTGTCTGCTGATGTAACATACAGGGAAGGCAACATGGCTGGGGGGCAAAGGGGCCTGTTGTCCAGGGGCCCAGGGACAGAGGGGGCCCAGAATTTGGTCATTACATTGCATGTATACTGGAAGCCAACAGGGGGGACAAAGGGGTCAATTGTCCCGGGCCCAGGGAAAAAGGGCCCAAAATAGATTCTCATTACATTGTAGGCATTGGATCAGGAGCCCTTTCAATTTTCGTTGTCCCGGGCTCGGTCAAAGCTGTCAGCGGCCCTGGTAACAAGGATTAAGTGCGTTTGCTCGTGCATTCATGGCGTAGCAGTAGTAAGATCCTGGCACGCCTGGCTATTATGTTGATGTAACACAGGCACGGTGAGAAGGGCCGCTGGCAGCTTTGGTTGGGTCCAGGACAAAGTCCTCTGAAAGGGCCCCCCACCCAATACATTCAATGTAATGAGGACACAATCATGGGCCCCCCCATGTCCCTGGGTCCGGGACAACTGACCCCTTTGTCTCCCCTTGTCAGCTTCCCTGACGGTGAGTGTCTTCATTTGCATATTATCCACGAAGGGAGGGAGGGAGGCATTCCGCTGTGACGTTGGTCGGATGTTAGTGTAACGTTGGTTTGATTGCGTATGTGAGGACAGAGGAGGGGCGGAGTGGGTGGGGGGTGGGGGGGTGTGGAATCCCGCTGTTGTTTCGTTAATGTAACATACAGGGACGAGGCGACACGACACAGGCCCCGAGAGATGGCCACTCAAACCTAGCACGGTGCCTCTACTGACACCATGGCCGCCTCCACTGTCAGTCCCAACACACACACAGAGCTACACACACGCACGCACACACACACACACACACACACACACACACACACACACACACACACACACACACACACACACACACACACACACACACACACACACACACACACACACACACATAAACACTTGCACGTGCACAGCAACAATGTGATAGCCAGAGAGCGAGAGAGAGAGTGAGAAAGAGGAAGAATGAGAAAGACAGAGAGATAGAGAGAGAAATATCCCAAGAGACCTCCCTTGTCTTCTTCCACTCCCCCCGCCCCCCCCCCCCCCCCCCCCACCCCCCCACCCCCCCCCCCCCCCCCCCCCCCCCCCCCCCCCCCCCCTCTCTCTCTCTCTCTCTTCTCTCTCTCTCTCTCTCTCTCTCTCTCTCTCTCTCTCTCTCCCCATCTTTCTCTCCCTCGTTTGCATGCTTGGGGCTCTAATGACTCCCTCCAGCATGACTGCAACAGCATAAGTGAGAGATAAGGAGATGCAGAAAAGGAAAAAAAGAACGAGGGAGTAAGAGATACTGTATATAGAGAGAGGGGGGGATGGGAGGAGGAGAAGTGGTGACGTGGAGGAGTGTATATATTGTATAAGCCAAGACGACACTCCGGTCATCATTGCTGTCAATCATGCTGTACGTTTTTTTTCTACACGCCGCCACCGCCATTTTTTCCTCATGGGTGAGGCCAAAACGAGCATATGATGATGGCATTAGATCACATGCTGACTGTAGTGTGCTGCGCTGTACGGTGATGAGCGTATGGTAATTCCCCCATGTAAATAGCGCCACTGGCACACGACATACGCTGCTGGGAGGGACAACACTGATGTGGTGTGACTATATACGGTATACCGTGCACTGGGAAAAGGCGAGTTGAAATGCCTACAAGTGTTCAATACTGGTGAAATACTGTGTATACAGTACTATACTGTAGGCCCTACTAAATAGCAATATATATGAATGCATGAATGAATGAATGAATGAATGAATGAATGAATGAATGAATGAATGAATTTAGTCTATTAGATGTAAACACATTGTACAGCAACAGTAACCATACACTGAAAGGAATAAATAGACAGGGATGTACACAAAAAAAGTCCAGGACTTATTTCTATTGTGGTCCCTTATATATACTTATTTCCATTGGAACACATGTGTACCATAAGGCTTTGTCATAAGATTAAGGAAGTGTAATGAAGGCAATTTTCATTATGAACAAAATGTTGACAAAACATGTAGTTACTGCACTTTGCCTTTGTAAGGCAATGTAACACTCTGCCGTCTCATTCTCGATTCTCAATTGTCTGATAGCCGTTGTAAATCGGGCGTAAACAAACACACACCTTCCAACTGAAGATTCTATGCCGTCGCGGCACGTCTAAGTTGGTAATGAGAATATGTTGCTGTTGGGGTAGAGAGTCCACAAGAAGAGCACATCTTTGCACCACCTGTGGTTGGTGTATCAGTGTGATTAAAGTGATTAGTTAAAATGCAGTGAATCCTTATGACTCCAATCGAGAGTCATTCATTGTTCCGTATTGACTACTAAAGGAATAGACATTACTGCATAGATGAATCATATATTTATTCACTATTAATCAGACATTTCTTCAAATATTATTCCCTTATTACTCACGTAACCTTATTGTAAAGTGTTACCATGTCCTACAGCACTGTTTCTCAACTGATGGGTCGCGACTCAAAAGTGGGTCGCGGAGGGGTCATGGGTGGGTCGCGGAGCCGTGGTGAAAAAAAAAGTGTAATTCATTTATTCGCTAAAAAAAAAATCAACTTTTCCTGCAACATTTATTTTTATAGGCGATTGGACTTGTGTCATCTGTCGTCATAGATGAAATCAGAATGTTTATGCGAGATAGAAGCGCGCAACCAGTCATTCGAGTGTCGCTAAAAAAATTGGGTTGCGACCGAATGAGAGTGGAAAATGGTGGGTCTCAAGACTGTTCCAGTTGAAAACCACTGTCCTACAGTACAAGTGCTCAATATTGGGGAAATATAGAGTACAGTGGACTATATACTGTGTAGTAGGAGTTCTACCTCTGACTGCAACAGCATTCTGATGATTGTCATCACACTGTGTTGTGGATAAAGCAAGTACATGTTATGTACAGTGCACTTCCGATATGAAAGGACCACGGTAAGGGTTGACATACAGTACAAGCGGATGTCTGGATTGTATATACTGATCGTTTTGTTTTACACGTAAAAGACGGTCCGCTGTTGCGTGTCAGTGTGTTTTTGTCTGCATATAGAGCCCATGCACATCCTGGAAATGCACTCTGAAGTGTTTCCTTATGGATGTAATGGGCTGATGCAGGTATGACCACTGCATCAGAGAGTGGGAGAGAGGTGGAGGAGAGAGGTGGGGGTGGAGGGTGGCTGGGGCGGACACAGAGTGAGACTGCATGTAGCATCAGCAGAATGCAAACTGTCA
>NC_085876.1:26334980-26337480 GCF_034702125.1 Engraulis encrasicolus | reverse complement strand
CTCTTCTCCTCTCTCTCCTCTACCCCCTCTCCTCTTCCCCTCTCTCTCTTCTACTCCTCTCTCTCCTCTACCACCCTCTCCTCTCCTCCTCTCTCTCCTCTACCCCTCTCTACTCTACTCTTCTGTCTCCTCTCGTCATCTCTCTCTTCCTCCTCTCTCCTCTACCCCCCTCTCTCCTCTTCCTCTCTCTCTCCTCTTGCCCCTCTCTCTTTCTCTCTCTCTCTCTCTCTCTCTCTCTCTCTCTCTCTCTCTCTCTCTCTCTCTCTCTCTCTCTCTCTGTCTTGATCATGCCAAATCCCGCTCTTTCTCTCCTCTACCCCCTCTTTCCTCTTCCTCTCTCTCTCCTCTTGCCCTCTCTCTCTCTCCTACCCCCCTCTTGCCTCTTCCTCTCTCTCTCCTCTTCCCCTCTCTCTCTCCTCACCCCCCTCTTTCCTCTTCCTCTCTCTCTCCTCTTGCCCTCTCTCTCTCTCTCTCTCTCTCTCTCTATCTCTCTCTCTCTCTCTCCTCTTGCCCTCTCTCTCTCTCTCTCTCTCTCTCTCTCTCTCTCTCTCTCTCTCTCTCTCTCTCTCTCTCTCTCTCTCTCTCTCTCTCTCTATCTCTCTCCTCTTGCCCTCTCTCTCTCTCTCTGTCTTGATCATGCCAAATCCCGCTTTAATTAATTTCTGCAGTGACGAGGCAGATAGCAACAGATGGCACAGTTGGCATGCGCCGCTTTCGTGACGTGTCGGGACAGGGGCAGTGCTGTACGGTATACGGCACGGACGCAGCATGGCATAGCAGCAATGCATCATGGGTAGGAAAGGCATACCGTATGAGAGCCGCGTGGATGGAGAAAACAACAACAACAAGACTGACTCACGTAAGCCAGCAAACGAGTAAGCAAGGCAGCCAACCCTCCGGGCCCGCATGGGCGAAGGGGGAGGGATCGACATTGGTCAAGGTAGCTCAGGAACTGGTGGAAAAATCCAACTCTGTGTGTGTGGGAGTTATACGCCGTTGGTGCCACGCTGTGAGAACCTCTTTGGGCCAAAAGTGTTACATGATGGCTCAGTGTGCACACAAACAGGGGCTAAAATTAGTGTTGAAAAAGCAAATACGGTACACGTGTCGCAAACCAGCAGGCAACTTTAGTGTAAGGTTCAGGAATTCAGGATGACTACTCTGAATCATCACTATACAAACTATGCAGTGTTAATTCAACACTTAGAGAGTACTCTGGGACTAATAATTGCAATCTAGAAGAGGTAAAATCGGCTCTCCAAGGGTTCAATTAGCAATGAATGACACCCTCTAAGTGTTGAATTGGTATCAGATATGACACCCTTTATGCTGTAAATATGAGACTGTACTGGAGGTGATTCAATATGGTCAGCTACATTGTGTTAATAAAATGCAAAAAAAGCCATCATAATATTATTCAGCATCAGAATTGCGCTGACATTCAAGCAGTCTATTCCTTTTAATATTCTTCCAATCAAATACTCATGACTTGTAAATATGCATGTTTAAACAGGTTATTATAATTATTCATTAAACGGAATAATGGGGGCAAAGAGAAACAGTTGGCCCAGGGCTCTGTGCAAGTTCAACCTGAGGTCACATCCCTCCTTCCTTCCTCCCTTCCTTCTCTCCTTCCTTCCTTCCTGTGTTCCCTCCTTCCCTCTGTCTCTCACACTCTTTTCCTGCCTCTGCTTTACTCTGCTGCACATGTATAAAAGACACAGAACACAAATCATAGTCTTTCTCCCAGTGTTAAAGCAAAAAAAAAAAATAATTTCCTTTCCCCTCAGTGTTATTTTGAAGAAGACTAGATCTTTCTCTTTTTATAAAAAAACGTGTCCTTTCCATTTCAAAGAATATTCGTGGAAAAGCTGTCCTTTCTTCCGTGTCGTTTTGTACAAAACTGGTCCTATATTTAGTAACATTTTTGAAGAGGTCTGTCGTTTGAAGAATTTCCTCTGCTTCCCAATCTGTTCTTTGACGAAAACTGGTCATTTCCTTAGAATAGTTATTACATGACAAAAATAGTCCTTCGCTCAATATTTTTGGGACAGTTTTTCCCCTCAATCAGCAGTTTACCTCCTGCCTGAGGAAAGAGAATTTAAATCTAGTGATTTAGAAAGGCATTCTCTTCACCTTTTTCTCAGCATTACTTCCAAAAACCGTAGTCCCTCTCACTGTGTTGCCTTGAGGATAACTAGTCCCTCCGAGCTACATGTTGCGTTATTGTGAAGTGAAGTTACCCTTGAGGAAGGAGAGACGGCTGGAATTCACAGTGTCATAATTTAGAGTACTTAGTCATTTGCCCATTCCTAATTTAATGATCATCTTTGTTTTCATCTTGTGGTATTGTTTTAAATCAAGAAACGCCTTATCCTGGTACTGTAAATCATAGAAGGCTATATATTTTTTGACAGGTGAAGGTCAACGTACATCGCATGCAATGCCTCCAAAAAGTGAACTGATGTCTGATGGGCTAACCCAGAGTCACGACAGTAAG
>NC_085876.1:26307480-26314980 GCF_034702125.1 Engraulis encrasicolus | reverse complement strand
GTGATGAAGCACAGAGAGAGAGACAGAGAGAGAGAGAGAGAGAGAGAGAGAGAGAGAGAGAGAGAGAGAGCAACAGAGCCAGAGCTTATGAACACCGATGAGTAAGTCATAGTGCTAAACTACTGAGGTCAAAAAGGCAGGTTTGACAGATGGAGCAACTGTGGCACGAATTAAGTTTGTATGAACGCCAATGTGACTTCCCTCCTCAGATGTTTAAAAGCACTGGAAGAGGGCCGGGTGAGTGAGGGAGTGAGTGAGTGATGGAGGTCGACTGTCTTGGCCTCTTAGCTCCGGTAATGACTCATCCCATTCCGGATGGAACAGCACAGCACAGAATGCAACGTCCGCACTGCGACCAAAGAAATCTAAGCATTAGTAGCCTAGGCTATACCTACCCAACGCTTATCGGCTCCAATTTAAATCACATCCTCCTCACAACCCCTTCTCCACACCGCAAACCGCCAGAGATGTGGTGAGCTGAATTTCACTATACAGTTATACTTCCGTGTGCAACTGCCTAATAAGCTACTCGATGATAGATTTGCAGAGTCAGTTCTTCAGCACTTTCTGTTGCGAAATGACCTTGACTATACATAAAAAAGCAGCCAAGCACGAGGGCTGTAATTGGCAATGATTCGACCGGAAGATACATGTAAATGTATGCTGTGTCTGATATAAATGAGGGTTGGGGTGGTGCTGTGTTGTTGTATAACAGCGAAACATCCACATTAGCTGGCCAGTAATGAACCTGTTGTTTCCCCTCCTCGGTCGGCGGCAGAGGCTTTGAAGCGGGTTTAAAGCCGCTGATAACGGTTCTGCTGGGACTCGTGCGAACCCAGCGGGCAAATTCTCTCCTCTAGCCACAAATGATGCTCAAGGTTAAAGTTGCAGCACTGGCTCTGGGAGAGCGAGAGAGGGGGGAATCTGGAGACAGCGATTCAACACAGTTCCGTTTATAAATAATGAGCTATTGACCCTGTCCGTTCGCTGTGCTGCCACGCTCAAAGTCACCTGAAGAGCATGGAATAGGATAAGGGGGGATCAAAGCATTTCCGAAAGGATGGCTGCTTGATTCATTATATTCAGCACTCGAGTCGTTTTTCGCTGTGGGGACAAAATACATTCAACCGTAACCACTGACGTCAATTACCTAATTACTTTTCGGAGCTTTGTGAAATTGGACCTCCCTGCATGAGCTCTCCTACCTTGTTACAAGGACCATGTAGCCTGCTGCATATGGCCAGAATAACTTAACGAAAAGCAACACCAAAACCTTACACGGAGGAAAAAGCTGCATTTGGGTGCACTGCCCAGAACTTTGATGTAGGTTATGCGTGCTGTGCTGCCATCACTGCGGCTTAGCAAAGCAACAGTTGGAGGTTCTGCGTCACAGATTTTGCTCACGTCAACATGCACTTGCTCTCAGCTCTGTGAATCAGCAAGCCTATACTCCCGTGTGTATGGATTGGAGGTGCAAGATCCTTCAAACTGCCAGCCTGCCCATAGCCTACAACACCAAAAGTCCCCTAAACAGATGGACAAAAAAGCGATAGTTGCTTGTTCATTCTTTATTATGAAGTGAGACAAAAATGCCCGGTGTCATTGTGCTTTACATTGTTCAAATACTGGGCAAAAGTCCCAGGAAAGAGAGCTCCTGAAATAAGGATATTTGACTTTGTACAGGTTGTAAGAAATAATTGATTCCAAAGGACTATATACAAGGCGTCTTGCAATAAACAGTAGGTTCCATTTGTTCGAAATACAAAAAGGAAACAGAAGTCAAACTAACACAAGGCCCTTCTACCTGAATCTCTAAGTTTTTGTGCTACTATTTTTCTTCAAAAAAGTTGGAAATGTTCACAAACAAGTGCTTTTTTAAGGATAAATCCGAAGGACTATCGCGTTGCTGTGATATGGCCACCCCCTCCGTCTTGGGTGGGTTGACCCCCGGTGCAGTGCAAGTTCTCTTGGAAGTGACCTTTCAACTTTATCCACTTGGGAACAAAAATGGCGATGGAGTTCGCGCCGATGTTGCTTGTGCAGAATGTGGAGCGGTGTTCAGAATGGCTTGGAGCTGTCCCTTCAGCACCACAAGCCTAAGTTCTAAAACTACGTTTACATGAGAGGCAGGCAGTGCATAACCATGTACAAAAGGACCCGTACCCCTCCCCCCACCCCAATTGATGTTCGTTATCCACTAATACTACACTGGCATGTCCCTGATATTGGATGTCTGTACGACTACTAATAGTACTGGATAAAATCGTGATTAAAAATGTTATAGTTTATTACTCATTTATCTTTAAAAATACCATGCATTATTGCTCTATAGTTCATTATGAGTCTCCCGAGAAATATTGCCGACGGATGCTATCTAGATTTTGGCAAAAATCCAAAGCTTCATAAATTGGCATAGATTTCATCAGTATTGTTTTTTTCTTATTTTTTGCATGCAACAGATTTATAAAGTGGCAAATAAAAATAAGATATTTCAGAAAGTGGCAAATGCTTTGGCATATTAATGACGAAGGCTTGGCAAAACAATTAAAAAAATAAAGTGCAAATAAAGATTTGACACAGTTTGATAATAAATAAATAATTAAATAAATGAATAAATAAATAAATAAATAAATAAATAACAAATGAAGGAAGAAATAAATAGCCTACATAAAAACATACATAATGAATAAATAAATAGTTTTACCTCAACGCAGAACACTTTTGTGGCCACTGGCAGCAGTACATTATTATCCAATACTTAGAAAAAAGGTTTGACCTTTGAACGAAACACAGACATTTTCAATGTCCTCTGTTTTGGCAAAACACGTGATATTTCGATTTCTAAATGGGTGAACAGCGGGGGGGAAGATATTATACTCAGAAAAGAAAAAAAAACGTTAAGGTACATGCGATATTAATCCACATTTTCCGTATTTTTGCTGTTTGTTGCAGGAAGATGAAGTGAAACTGTGCTGTCATCGGGTCTCCATGGGGCACTCTAAGTTGAAGTAGGAAGTTTTTTATTTGTTTTATTTTAGGTGTTCCTCCTCCCCTCAGTGTGGTGGAGGAAGTCAATCTTCGAGAGGACTCAGCGGTGAAAAGGCTCCTTTGAAACAGGCCGACTCGTAGTGCTTGTTAAGGTAGGACTTGAGCGCGAATGTCTTGTTGCATCGTTTGCACTTGTAGTGCTTGAAGGCCGAGTGTGTCTGCATGTGGGCGCGGAGGTTGGAGCGGTCCGCGAACGCCTTTCCGCAGTGCGCGCATCCGAAGGGCTTCTCGCCGGTGTGCGAGCGCATGTGTCCCTGCAGGAGCCACGGCCTGCTGAAGGCCTTGCCGCAGATGTCGCACTTGTGCTTGAGGTCGTGGGTCAGCAGATGCATCGCCATGGCGGGCATGGAGACGTACACCTTGCCACAGGTGGGACACTTCTTGGCCAGCTTGCTGTCTATGCTCCGGTGCGTCTGCTTGTGTCTGCTCAGGTTCGAGGACGTGGCGTAGGTCTTCCCGCACTCGTTGCACGTGTGACGCTGCAGGGTGCGCGGGCTGGCAATGGCTTTCCTCCGCGAGCGGCCGTCCGTGATGAAGAAGGCGTCCACCGAGTAGCCCTCGCTGACGGCGGTGTCCCCGTTGATGTACCCGGAGGAGATCTCGGACTGCGGGCTGTCGGGCTGGTCCGAGTCCGGCGCCCCATAATCGCTGTGGATGCTTTCGTAGATGGGCCCGGGGGAAGGTACTTTGATGCCATTGTCACTCTCGCCGTCGTACACCGACGGGGTCATGTAGTCACTGATGTACCCTGCGTGGCGTTCACAAAAGAGCAACAGTTTATTGGAATTGTCGTGCGGACACAGAGGGACATTGAGAGAGATGTAACACAGACACAAACACAATAGCTCTCTCTCTCTCTCTCTCTCTCTCTCTCTCTCTCTCTCTCTCTCTCTCTCTCTCTCTCTCTCTCTCTCTCTCTCTCTCTCTCTCTCTCTCTCTCTCTCACACACACACACACACACATTCACACACAGAGAGAGAGAGAGAGAGAGAGAGAGAGAGAGAGAGAGAGAGAGAGAGAGAGAGAGAGAGAGAGACGCACACACAAACGCTCACGCAGGCACAATGTGGGAAGCACATGCATGCAACAGTCTATTTCTGACAGTTTGTGTGTGTGCAGTCAGTGTCTGCCTCGGAGCAAGCTCTCGAGTCTGGAGCCTATTATATCAGTAATTTACAGTAGCAGGCAGAGGTGGGCTGAAAGACATTGACTTCTTGTGAAGGTCTTTTTCTACATCACTCCCACGGAAAATCGATGCCTCTCCATTTCAATTAGCGTAGTAACCCATTTAAGGACAAAGGCTCGCAAGGGCTGGCTGGGGGTGGGCGGCGTGAGGGAGTGAGAGATGGGGGGGGGGGGGGGGTTTACATCGCTTCAGTTATAATTGCGTTTGCTGTTCTGACAAAGATCCCACGGAAATAGGTCGATCTAGCTATACATGCAGCACATACGGCCATAAAATCCACACTGGCTTATACTATTACTACTCCAGCGGCGCCGTGATAAGAGGACGACGCATGAATATTCTATAAATTGACTTCCGGACAGAATGTCTGGTTATGCAAGTGTGTGTGGACTGAGAGCCGTACTGTAGGTTATATAGAGCGTAAATAATAGCTTGATACACGATGAAGCGCTCCTTTTAATAGACGTTTGTATGTGGAGATACGCGCCCCGTGTGTGCACAGCCTGTGTGTGAGTGCGTGTGTGTGCAAACACACGGGTGTTTAATTCCGTTAGAGACAAGAGGAAATTAAAAAAATGCAACGTAGGCTGTAATAATCGCGCAACAACTCTTTGTACACAGTAATCTCTTACATGTTTCACACTTGTGTGCTCCGTGCGAGTTACTGACTATGTGAGGGAACAGTCGTTGTCTAGCCCCCACTGGCTACGTGTTGAGTCGCCTTGTGTTAGCTGCGATGGTGCTCAAAATCCCAACCCCAAAAAATATGCCGACTCGACAGAAACAAGTGACGTGTGACTGCGTCGGACTCAGTGTGACCGCGGGTCAACGCGGTGCAAACCTGTGCACCATTTGCCCCCTCGCAAGAGTGATTTAAGCAATCATACACAAATGCACAGGAACGTGTCCGACACACATTTATAATAGCCACACAAGAGAGGGATGGTGGTGAGTGCTTAAAGTGCCCGAGACGAGACTCGGTCGTCGCCTTCTTACCTTTCTCGTGAAAGCGTAGACTAAGGTCGGCCCGTGATCTGCCATAGGAGTTTTCGAGATCCGCGGATGAGAAATCATCGAGCTTAACCTTTTTGACCAGGAAAGACCTTGGCATGTTTCCACGTTGAAGCAATACGCACACGTCTGCAGTTCAGATCGCACAGTCCTCATGCAACGGTGAGGCGAGTCTGGTATTGTTTTTTTGGCGTTTCAAAAAAAAGAGTATTATTCTCCCTCCCTCCTGTTCCTCTTCTGCGACTGTATCGCGTTGCTTCGGGGTTATTTTGGGGTTGCGAGGGATTCAGACGAGATGCCAGCACAGGGGTGGCGAAGGCAGGCAGGCACGCAGGCAGGCAGACACCCTCGCTCGCCTTCTCGTGGAGCTTGGTGCTGGTGGTGTTGTGTGTGCGTCGCCGCGGTCCTCTGGACTAGAAATGCAACTTCAGCACTGGATAGTTCCCTTTCAGGGGCGCGCGCGCATGCATACAGACAGCACTGGACAGCTCCCCCGCAGCGGGTGAACGAACGATCCTTTGCTTTTCCTCTCTCCCCTGTTTTTTTTGTCCTCAGCAACGTCCTCCGAGATCTAACTTAGCAAAGAACAGAGAGGATACCCGTAGCTTGTTTGTCAACAATTCCAAGTTGTACGCACACAGTTTGCGAAGGGGGCGAAAGTGGTCGTATCAGTTCCCTTGTCCCTTCTTCACTTTCTGTCCTCCGCTCTCTCGCAGTCCGTTGATGACTCTCACTCTCTCTCTCTCTCTCTCTAGATCTCTCTCTCTCTAGCTCTCTCTTGTTATCGCACACTCTCAGCTCACTTCTCAGTCTGCCTTTCTATCTGAAGGCGTTGAGCTTCTGAAGTCTGTTGATCAGCTGTTGGGATTTATACGCTGCGATCAGGTGGGAGATGGAGATGGAAGTGCTTAATTTAATCCATAAAAAAATCTCTTGGGACCAACATTGAACTAGAATGATTCATTAATGCAGTGTTTCGTCACCGCCCACGCCGTTTTTTCAGCACCACGATGGAGCGAAGATCACATATTTGGATGATAATGTTTCAAATTCTGCATCCTTACTGGGTATATCCATGTTATATTTCCCCTTTCATTGTTGATGTTCACAATTAGGCTGCAGGGAGCATTTTGTTTGTCTATACCAATATCTGTGGCACAAATGTTTTGATTTTGTCTCAAGTCTGTTTCTTCACACTAATAAAATAAAACCACATTTCGAATAAAATTAAGCAGGCCAACTTCAGTAAATCGACCAATCGCCAGGCAAACTTTGATGTTTATTAGAATGTATTCGAGTGAAACTGTTTTTCGTAAACCATAACCTGTAGACAATCGGCTGCGAACATTTGTCTCCGTTGTCTCGCAAAGACTCTTCGCAAATCCTACCCGCCCGCACATAATTTTTTGAGACGATCTGAGGCGTCAACCACAAAACCAAGTTATGGCTGTGGCCTCAGGCTTGCAGGTCACTCTTTTACATCACAGTCTATAAACCAATGGCTTTCTTCTCATGTAAATCAGAAGAACTGGGTACCAGAAGGTCCGTTTCCTCAATGATTCCTCTAGGAGCCATATGTGCGCAATTAACGGAGATCCAGGAGCAATAGTTGCCTGGGTTGTTTGACACCGTGTTCTCATTGTTCCATCTTACAGCGGGACGTCTTTTGAGTGTGAGCGTCCGACATCCCAAACACATGCACAAACAGCCTGGGTGGACGTAAAGAATGGGGGAGCGGCTGCTGTCGCCGTCTGATTCTGTAAAGCGCTCAATTGGCACCCTCAACCCGCCACCTGGGAGACAATAATTTGTGTTAAAAGCGACAGTGAGAGCGCGCAAAAAATCCCTCTGCGACTCGAATTACAAAAGGTGCAAGACACTAATGGCTATTTATTCCAACGCCATTTGGTGCGTGTACAGTGGAAAACAAGTGGCTTGTTTTGGGCATCGCTTTTGGATTATTTTAAGGACGCTTGCTGTGCTACATGTAGTGTTGCACGGTTTGCAGAGTAAACCACTGTTGCTCCGGCAAAATGACATTCTGAAGCGTACCCTGCGGACAGTAGCAAGGCGACCTGACGTGTTTATTAAAAAGACAGGGGGCGGCGAAACAGGTCCGACCGCTAGAGCGCAGAAACTGCTGAGTTCAGCGCAAACGCAGGAAAAATATAGAAGCCTGCCCTGATTTACATAATAATAGACTGTGATCCGCAGCAACACCACAACGTCTTGTCGGGATTTCAAATCAAAAGGA
>NC_085876.1:26299980-26302480 GCF_034702125.1 Engraulis encrasicolus | reverse complement strand
CACACACACACACACACACACACACACACACACACACACACACACACACACACACACACACACACACACACACACACACTAAAGCCGAAATAAACATGATCAAAAAGCAGAGTTTTGTTTGTAACAAGAGGAAGTTGAAGAAGAAGTGGAAAAAGTGCCAAGTCATTGAAAAAGAAGGACAGAAAAAAAAACGTCTGTAGCGGCCGGTCGCCACCATTTTTTATTCTTTATTTATTTTTCTCATCCAGGCGTAACCTCATTATGCGCAAGCAAAAAAAAAAAAAGCGCGATACATCCAAGCTCCTGCTGCACTGCTTGAACCATGACACCTGCGGATGAAAAAAAAAACCGCAATTCAGACAATAAAAGAGAAGAAAAGCCATGCAGGCAAGGCACCCCCCCCCTCTCCTTCTCCTCGTCCTCCTAGGGGCTCCGTGCATATTCAGGCTTGCGTCATTGATTTTGAGCTCAGCCACACACTCCCCGAGAATACACTCCATCATGCAGACATATTGTTTGGGTATAGCGGTGTGGTCCAGGAGGCTTTGTCAGCTCAATCGGGGGCTGTAAAGGGATCAAGGGGGTATCATCAAATATGATAAAGGCCACCGAATTTTCTTTCGTTTTTTTTTCTTTCGTTTTTTTTTTGTCCTGAAGTGGCACTATAGTTTTCTAAAGCGGCGCTTTTCTTGCTGAAGCGGGCCGTTTTCCCTTCCAGAAAAGCGGCCCCTCGGGGGGCTGGTATGCAGATCTGGAGAAGAGAAGAGGAGGCTGAGGAGAGGAGAGGGAGAGAGGATTAAGCAAAGACCGCGATGACCTCTGGAGATAAACAAATCAAGGGCCGTTAGCGAAGGAGAAGACGAAAGAGAGAAAGAGAAAAAAGAGAAGGAAAACCCAATTACCTTTTTTTTGTGTGTGTGTCGTCTTTTTTATTGCTGATGTCTGTGGACTCTGGATATGTGGTGGAAACAGACCCTACTGGCCTGTTATATGCCAATGACATCACAAGAGGCACCACACACACACACAGACACACACACACATGGGCGCGCGCACACAGACACACAGCCACACAGATACAGATACAGACACAGGCACACACACACACACACACACACACACACACACACACACACACACACACACACACACACACACACACACACACACACACACACACACACACACACACACACACACACACACACACACACTATGCCCCCTAAACATGACTAAAACCTCACAAGGCCACTTTAGTAAAATGCGAATCTGCACTTGACTGCAAATTGGCTGATAACTAGCGAGAAATAAAGCATGTGAAGACTTCGAGGTGAAGTGTTCACCGCGCGGCTAAGGAAGATATCTACTCCTCTAAAATTGAGAGACTCGTCCTGCTGTTTCTTCTCTTCTCATCTTACATCTTCCTCATTCCTCCTTCATGCTTTTCCTTCTCCTCTTATCATTTCCCACTCTGTTTCTGGTATTTTTCTTTCATTACCTCTGCCCTCTTCTTGTTTTTTTTTCGTTCTTTTGTTCTTTCTTGCTTGCTTGCTTTCTTTCTCGCCTTCTTCTTCTTCTTCTTCTTCTTCTTCTTCTTCTTCTTCTTCTTCTTCTTCTTCTTCTTCTTCTTCTTCTGCTTCTTCTTCTTCCATATACTCGTCCCCCTCCTCCTCTTCCTCCTCTTTATTCACCCTCATCTCCTCTCTCTTGTCTGTGTGCCAGTGGGCGCCCTGGATGGATGCACTGTTCTGCATCCGCATCCACATCCTCAGCATCAGCATCAGCATCAGCATCATCAGCCTCAGCATCATCAGCCTCAGCATCATCCTCATCTTCCTCATCCGTGGTGGCAGCAGTGCCATGCCACGCAGGGGCCCCTCTGGTTCTTCATGCCTCATTATCTGTCTGCCTGCACAGCTGGGTGTGGATGCGTCGCGCCACACTCAGGGGTTTCATTTTTAAAATGCACTCATTCACTCCCTCCCTCCCTCCCTCGTTCAATTGCTCCCTCGTTCACTGCATCCCTCCCTCCGTCATTCAATGGCTCCCTCGCTAACTCCCTGCCTCATCATCCACAGCAGTACACCACTGCCACCCCAGCAGCAGCCAGCATCATCACCAGCCATAACAGTCATCGGCAGGCAGCCAGTAGTCACAATTACATAAAGGTGACGCATGCATTAAGTAACATGGGGGGTTAGAAGTAGAGGTAGCATGCAGCAGCCGTTAGAGCACATAAAGGTGACGCATGCATTTAGTACTGCAATGAAGGGTGTGTGTGTGTGTGTGTGTGTGTGTGTGTGTGTGTGTGTGTGTGTGTGTGTGTGTGTGTGTGTGTGTGTGTGTGTGTGTGTGTGTGTGTGTGTGTGTGTGTGTGTGTGTGTGCGCGTGTGTGTGTGTGTGAACCAGGGCAATCATCTGTAACTATAGCATCATCACCAGTCATAACATCAGCACACACAGGAGCAGCAGTGTGTGTGTGTGTGTGTGTGTGTGTGTG
>NC_085876.1:26282480-26284980 GCF_034702125.1 Engraulis encrasicolus | reverse complement strand
GATGCTCCTGGGAAGGGAACATTTCACCGATTGGCACTCGGGGGATTGAAGCTGAGACTCGGACCAATAGTCATGTTGTTTGAGCTTAACAAATTGAA
Source organism: Engraulis encrasicolus (assembly GCF_034702125.1). Classification (NCBI taxonomy): domain Eukaryota; kingdom Metazoa; phylum Chordata; class Actinopteri; order Clupeiformes; family Engraulidae; genus Engraulis; species Engraulis encrasicolus. The sequence goes on along the minus strand of NC_085876.1, from coordinate 26,284,882 downwards.
TGCCGAAAACGAGTACTAGTATATTTTCTAATCCCATAGAAGCATGCTTGAGGGAGATATGCGGAGCGCTTTTCTTTGTTGAATAAGTACAAATATGCTTTCATGTTTTTTTTCTAAGGTGGCAACCAAAAACAGTGTGAGAGTCAATGTGGTAAAAGAGAGGCCAGAGGCCATCTTAAGTGGGCTGTAGGGCTGTAACGATACCCTCAACTCACAATTCGGTTCGCATCACGATTTTTGACCTACGGTCCGATACACCCCGCGTTTTCTGCAATGTATCCCATTTGAAGCTTGGAAGCACTATCACATCATATCATATGGTTGTTTTCTGGAATGAAGGATAACAAAACTTTGAAAGGGCGTATCACAATACTGCCTCCTTACATCATGATACAGTATCGTGACTCTGAGAATCACGATTTCTCGGTTCGATCCAATATCGTGACAGCCCTAGTGGGCTGCCCCAGGAGGAGTATGGCAGTCATGCAACATTTAGCTTCCGAATGCTAACTCTAAAAGATTACACAAAACACCACATTTGAGAAGTCAAAGGTTTAAGTGAGAAGGCTTGTAGCAACATCTGCTGAGAAAACTTTTTTTCTATACTTCAGACATATAGCAGTTTAATATTTTCCCTGACATGTTTCGACAGTAGCCCATAGCTTCTGTCTTCATCAGAGTCTTGATCATTTTTACCACCTGTTCTTTAAAATGAAATGAAAATGGATTGCACCGTTTTTTTTAAATTGTACCTATTACCAACAGTCAATTAGGGACAGTGGAACACAGTGGCCCTCATTTATCAAACTTGCGTAGAAACCATTGCAGAAATGAGCGCAGATCTCGTCGTACGACGAGGCTCACGTGAGATTTACTAAACATGCGTACCTCTCCAATCCCATCGTAAGAGCGAGCGGCTGTGGTCCAGTGTCTGAAAACCATTGTAATTAGAATAATCACACCTTCGGGAAGGAGACCGCACCCCTGAGTTTGCGACATGCAGAGACGCAAACCGGCTAAAACATGCACGTTTCTGGTTGATTGACAGCTTGAATTTAGGCTTTACACGAGGTAGACAACAAAATAATACGTGGAAATAATCAACAGCATTAGTCAACAGTGTTTCAGTTCTCAATATGGAAGGGGTCGATTGATTTCCAAATAATACAATTAAATGTTTGATTGACTACAGCATGAATAATGAAGATAATCATTAGCCCTATACTTGAAAAAAATGATAAACTTTTTTTAAACGAGGCCAAGAAAAATGGTCCTACGTGAAACTGGCCAACAAACAGTGCCCAAACCATTTGTTAGGGAAGGAGAGTTTTACATGTAGGCCTATGTCCGTGCGCTGTCCTTCTCGCGCTCATGTGCGCCCTCTCCTGCGTTCCATTCATATGCACCAATTCAAACAGTTAGAAGTTGGCATAGCCAAAATATACAATGTAAAAACATTTTGTAATCATGTAGGTCACATATTTAATAATGAGTTGTTGCTGAGCTGCTGCTCAAGTTGGTGATCATAGTCATCTCAAGTCCAACTTGAAAACGACGTACACCGTCTAAGAGCAGTCGTAGGATTTCATCTTTCCTGCGCTTACGATGAGATTTGATAAATGCCAACTGGTCGTAGAAAAAGAAGGTACGCATGACGTACGTACGATTCTCGTCGTACGCTGCTTTGATAAATGAGGGCCAGTGTGAGGTGATAACATGTAAAATCTATACACATACACTGTACCTTGGTGAGGAGTATGTACTGTGTGTAAGTGTAAGTATGCTGTGTATGCACTGTGTGACAAATTAACATCTCACCGGATTAGGCATAAAGGAAGCAAAACAACAACATGGGCCTACCTCAGAAAGAGGCTAAAACCTGGCAGCGATAAAACAGTTCTCAGCTGAAAGGTAGGTCTGTAAATATTAGTCTTGCATATGCTTAGGATAAAGTGCAGGTTGGTAGGAGTGCTCACTGAGTTAGGTCCGTCCATGGGAATCTCCGCACAGTGGGAGCTGAGTTGAGTGCCCAAGGCAAGGCAAGGCAAGCCAAGGATACTGACTACTTACAGCTCACAGCTGCAGCTGTGTGGAGTGCAGTGTTGCCAGATGTGTCTGATCAAATCCCGTAAAAGGTTCTCAAAACCCGCCAAAATGCGCTAAATTCCGCCCAATTTCAACAAATTACATTGATTTCTATGGGCATAAAACTGCAGAAAAAACGCCAAATGGCGTACTTTTCCAGTTTTTACCTGCAGACGGCCATCCCAAACACCCCAGTTGGACGGGTAACCACCCATTCTGGCAACACTGGTGGAGCTGTGTGGAGCTGTGTACTGCTGCTGGCAAGGGAAGACTCACCTCTTCACATTGATGGATTCTCTCATGTCCGCAGACAGTAC
>NC_085876.1:26272480-26274980 GCF_034702125.1 Engraulis encrasicolus | reverse complement strand
ACCTGAATATAATGATGTAGGGCAGGGGTTCCCAACCAGGGGTACGTGTACCACTAGGGGTACACGAGCACACTGCAGGGGGTACTTGGAAAAAATGTTATTTTTATATCAAATGAATGGGGCAGTCACACAAGTACAGAGAAAGCGATATATAGAACATGAATTAGGGGGTACTCATGGCACAACTAAGAGGTTTAGGGGGTACGTGAGACAAAAAAGGTTGGGAAACACTGATGTAGGGTGTGGTGCCAAACAGTTTCCTTAGAGTGGGGTATGTGTGTACCTTCTTGTGCTTGCCTGTGCATCTGCTGCTTGCTGCTCCTGGCTAAACAAATAGGCTTCATAGGACATGTAACAGGCAGTCCAGTAACTGGGCACGTTCAGTACTGGAGTAGGTGGATTAGACCATTTGGATTTCATTTCATTCGTCCTGTGATGATTTTGTGACCAAAAAGCACGAAATTTCTTGCTTTGATGATGTTAGCTCTCTGAATTTTACACAGATGATTAAAAATAGTCTATATAAAAAACTTGGCATCGTCAGCTGTTTTATCTGTGATAGGTTTTGAAATACATTGATGTAATATACATTGATGTATCAGCCTACTATTAAAAGTAGGGTCCTCATATTACCTCATAGATGGGTTACTCTATTTTACAATTTCAGGGCACAGGGAGCAGCCAGCAGAAAATCGACAGGGCATGTTTTTACTTACATCGCATATTTCTTCTTTATCATGTCAACCCTTAACGTTTTTTTTCTTTATTGCCCGTCACGGTCATCGCCTTCTGTAGAACTATCGTCTTTCTACCCATTTCACGTTCAAACTTCTCTGCGTTTAGTCACATCCTTTCGTTGTCTCGCATAGTTCAACATTCTCTCGGTCTCTCCACCTCATCATCAACACTCCCAAATCCGAATGAGCCGCCAGCCCCACTAGACGAGCTTGCTGCGTCATTTGTCTAGAACTAGAACCAATGAGATCGGTGCATAGCTTATGGACGTGGGCACGCTGCAATTTAGTACTGAAGGTACTGATGATTGAAATACAGATTTTGCTCATCATGTACCAATTCCCAGACATTCAGTGTCCCGGATTTTTTTTTCTTTCCGGGACAGACCATAAACATCCGGGACAATCAGGAAAGTCCGGGACAGGTGGCAACCCTAAGTGCTTCTGTCTGTTCCGTTTGATGACCATAATGCACATGTGATGAGAGAGAGAGAGAGAGAGAGAGAGGGGGGGGACGAAGGAAGTCTCAGGCCAAAACAAAAGAGAATGGAAGAAAGAACAAACAGGAAAACGAGAAAAAATGGCACTCATTTCAAGAGCCCAACAAATGGCTCTCTTTGTGTAGCCTGGTCCTGACCATTCCATAATACTACCATTTAATTTCGTATTCATGGTCTGGAGGTTGTTTGATCTGACGTGATTACAGGAAGCGGGAAGGACATTTTCGGAAAAATTGTAGTTGAACAAATATGTCTGACGTGACGTCTATCTTTGGCGATGTAGGACCGTTTAACAGACATGTCTGACAGAAAATCCTACCGTTGGATACAATTTTAACGTCGGACCATTTGTCAGAACACCAGCCAAATCCTGCCACTCAACATTGCTCCACAGAAAACAGGTACCAGACGTAGTGCGGAGCCAGGATGGATGGTGCGCGAGGCTACTATTTGTGTCTGTGTGTGTGAGTGGGCACACACAAATGTGCATGTGCATGTGTGTGTGTGTGCATGTGTGTATGGCAGTGTATACATGTCTATGTACGTACGTGTGTGTGTGTGTGTGTGTGTGTGTGTGTGTGTGTGTGTGTGTGTGTGTGTGTGTGTGTGTGTGTGTGTGTGTGTGTGTGTGTGTGTGTGTGTGTGTGTGTGTGTGTGTGTGTGCATATTTGGAGGAGGAGATGCCACTTGTACCCCTGAATAGGCTTCAGGCCAGTATAACTTTTGCATTTATGTTGAAGACACATTATTGCTACTTTAATATTGTTTGGGGCGCTGTATTGTTTCTCAATAATTATTGGTCCTCCCAAATAAAATAATCAAACTGTGTGTGTGTGTGTGTGTGTGTGTGTGTGTGTGTGTGTGTGTGTGTGTGTGTGTGTGTGTGTGTGTGTGTGTGTGTGTGTGTGTGACTGTATGTGTGTGTGTGTGTGTGTGCATGCTTGTGTGTGCATGTGTGTGTGTATGTGCGTGTGTATGTGTGTGTGTGTGTGTGTATGTGTGCGTGTGTGCACGCGTGCGTGAGTGTGTGTGTGTGTGTGTGTGCGTGCATGCATGTATGTGTGTGTGTTTGTGTTTTATTTTACCAACAGTCTGTATGAGTCATGGAGCTGTTGTTGACGGGCAGAGGGCACAGGCATCATGGCCTCATCACATGACTGCGTTTGTACTATATATTCCTCTTTTGTGCTCTCTCTCTCTCTTTCTCTCTCTCTGTCTCTTTCCTCCTCTCTTTTTCCCTCCATCAGTCGAACATCTCTGTCGCTC
>NC_085876.1:26257480-26262480 GCF_034702125.1 Engraulis encrasicolus | reverse complement strand
ATAGCCCTATATGAAGTTCATTAACTGACTGTATGAAACTTAAATAAGGCAACTATATTATTGCCTGCTGTCTGTTTCCTATTTTTTCCTGCACTGGTGGCAACGCATAGTGCAATTAATTAACGATACGAGGGTTCTCACAACTTTGCAAACAGGGCAAAGAAACGTCTTTCTGCACGGGCGCTGTCTGTATTTTGAGCTCGTGTTGTTGGTTATCCAGCGTCTGCATGGAAAAAAAGGTTGACAGAAGCGGTTTGCCTCCCTTAAAACACCACTGATAATACTTCTGACCAACTTTGAGTAAAGTAAATCAAATTAATTGTTGGCTATTATTAGGCCTACGAATGCACGACTACCCAAAATACATTTAAAAAAAATAAAATGAAACACAGACAACAACGGAAGGATTTGTCTATCGTAACCTGCCGTCTCTGATACAATAGGCCTATTAAGTTAGTGGTGATGACTCCTTTATCGGAGTGAGGTAATGAAATGCGAAAATCCTTCCCCCCAAAAATATTGTTTTACAAGTAAAACTGTTGTTGGCAGCTGAGTTAGTCTGAGGGAAGATGGCAGCGCTGTTCCCTGATTTCTGCCTACAGTTTAGAATGCCAACTTCACAATTTTCTCCGCGGAGGCGGGGATTCGGCAAGTCGAAGCAATGGGTGCGCGCGAGGACGCTAGGTTAGAAAGTTAAGGGCGGGGTTGTCCGGCCGAAGTCCGGACAGCTGGTCACCCTATGTGTGATTGATGCACACGTGCTTGTTTGTATGCAGTGCCTAGTGTGCATCATCAAGCGTGCATTGCATTATGTGCATCGCCAATGAACAGGAATTGTTTCTGTTTGTTCCGTCTAGATATAGATGATCAGATATTTTCTTTCCTCCAGAATCCTTGCCTCTGCACTTTCTGCTAAACTGATTGTTGCCCCCCCCTCTCTCTCTGTCTCTCTCTGTCCCTCTCTCTGTCTGTCTGTCTGTCTGTCTGTCTCTCTCTCTCTCTCTCTCTCTCTCTCTCTCTCTCTCTCTCTCTCTCTCTCTCTCTCTTTCTCTCTCTCTCTCTCTCATTTCATTGTGTGCCCATGTAAAGTGCTGTGCTCTGCTGAGAAGGAGAGAAATGGAGCGGAAGTGGAGGCAGGGGGTCTTCATAGCTGACAGGTGCTCAAACTTTCACACATGGCAGCTGAAGTTTATCCAGGCTTGGCCCAGATTCCTGCATTCCTCCCTCCCTGCCTGCCTGCCTGCCTGCCTGCCTGCATCTTTGCCTGCTTGGATTCTGTCTGCTTGCTTACCTGGGGTGCCATTCTGTCTGCCTGCTTGCCCGTTTCCCTCCCTGTCCCCTTGTCTGTCTTCCTCCCTCCCTGCCTGTCTTTCTCTCTGTCTCCCTGCCTGCTTGTTTGTCTTCTTCCCTCCTTGCCCGCCTCACTGCCTCCTTCCCTGCCTGCCTTTCTGTCTGTCTCCCTGCCTGCTTGTCTGTCTTCCTCCCTCCTTGCCTGTCTCCCTGCCTGCCTCCCTCCATGCCTGCCTTTCTGTCTGCCTCCCTCCATGCCGGCCTGTCTGTCTCCCTGCCTGCCTGCCTGGCTGGCTGCATGACTGTCTTCCTACCTGGCTGGCTACTCGCCTGCCTGCCTGCCTGTCTGTCTGCCTGCCTGTCTGACCACCAACTTCCATATGCTTTCATGGCTCCACTGCACTCCCAAACCAGCACGCCCCCTCCCCACCACCACCTCATGCTTCTCCTCCTGATCCTTAAAATACTCACATACTGTATACACACATAAACACAGACACTTGTGTGCTCATAACAGCAACACACACACACACATACAGACACACACATTGGCGAGCCATCACACACACACACACACACACACACACACACACATGCACACACGCACGCATGTATGCAACACATACACACGCACACACGCACGCACACACACACACACACACACACACACACACACACACACACACACACACACACACACACACACACACACGCACACACGCACACACACACACCAAAGAAGCGCAGAAATTGAAAAAAAAGAATCCCCTGATGCATATTCATATAGAGTTTTTCCCTCTCCTCTTGCAAATGAAGAGCTTTGTCCGAAAAAAAAAAAACAGTCTTAGAAGAGAATTTGAATGCGATCCATAATTCACAAGATTCATATCATAACACATTAATGCAACTGCCAGATTTTTTTTTCCCTTTTAAGGGACAAGATGAGATGCTTTTGTTGAAGAGTCAGTAGCCCCTCTACACACAGCACAGCACAGCATAGCAGAAGGCAGTCTGTCTCAAGTCTCCACACGAGGAGGCTGCTTGACCTCCGCTTGACCTTGTGGAGAGAGCCAGTGGAGAGAAGAGGAAATAAGACATGAGAGTCAACCACTTGCTGCAGCCCATGTGTCACTCAGTGCAGTACACTACAGTACAGTACAGTACAGTACAGTGCAATGCAGCGCAGTACAGCACAGTACAGCACAGAACAGTACAGTACAGTACAGTACAGTACAGTACAGTACAGTACAGTACAGTGTAGTACATTACATTACAGTACAGTACAGAACAGTACAGTACAGTGCAGTATAGTGCAATGCAGCGCAGTACAGTACAGTACAGTACAGTACAGTGCAATGCTTTGCAGTACAGTAGAGTGCAGTGCAGTACAGTACAGTACAGTACAGTACAGTACAGTACAGTACAGTACAGTACAGCATTGTACAGTACCCAGCACTACCCTGTACTACCCTGTACTCAATAGTACCTTGTTTCCACACCGGCTTGCAGACAGAACTGGCTGCCTTGTACATCACATGCTTACCAGTTACCACATTTAGCACTGCGGGGATGGCCATGAGACTGCTCATAGGACATGGCCTGTAGGACTCTTCACATAACTGCTCATAGGACATAACAAGCACTGTAGAACTCTTCACATGACTGCTCATAGGACATGAATAGCACAGTGTCCAGGGGACTGTTCATGATAGGACCTGGCTAGAACTTTAGGACTGTACTGTATATCAGTGGTTCCCAACCTATGGGTCGGGACCCACCTTATGGGTCGCCAAAGATCCACAGGGGGTCGCGGAGCCCTCTTGATTTTAAGGGGTTTCATTTTGAATATATATAGCCCATGTTGAATAAAAGACAAAGCATTTAAGTAATAAATGCATAGAAGCAACACATTGTAATTGCTACATTAAACATTTATTCTATATTTGACCAAAGACGAATTTAGGAATAAAATAACTAAAATTAGTTTTCGCAGGAAACAGAGGGCATCTTGTGACTCCGTCTTGTGCGGGCGCTCGTGTGGTTGGGTCACCAAAGCTTACAATAGTAAGAACATGGGTCCCTTAAGAAAAAGGTTGGGAACCACTGCTGTATATAATGTAGGATAGGACATGGCTAGCAATGATTGTTCTTAGGATGTGATGTGATGAGACGTAGCAGCCAATTCTGTAGCCTGGTTATCATCGATTTTCAAATATCTGGGAGACTTGGTCTGACCAAGAGCATAACAATTAACATTTCCCAGACAGTATGGTTGACCCGCATCCCTTGGTTTGCTAATGGTTGTTGGCTTCCCGACAAAGTGGGAGGAGTTCCCGATTTTTATGGAACTCAGAAAGTACTTGCATTGCTCTTGACCTGACTAGTAGCACCGCTGAAGGTTGCTTCACTAGGAGGGCACGGCCTGGCTACTAATTCTGGGCCCTATGTTCAACCAACTCCAATAGACCCCCACCCATACTCGGCTATATCCACATACAGTAGCCTATGTCTGACTGTGTAAGCCCCAAGCTAGAACAATTTGCAATGGACAAATGGGACAAAATTCCTTGGAGGAAATGTGCCAATCTGGTTAACAATTAATCAAAGTACCTGTTGTCAGTTTTGATTCAGAAAGGGTACCCCTATTGACTATTTAAGATTAAGGGGCTAATGCTGTTGTCCTTTGTCATTTTTGCTTATTTTTGTTTAAACTCATAACAATAACAACATCCAAAATAAGTCTGCATTTTATCACATAAAAAGCGTCTCTAAATTTAGGGGCCTGATGTCTAAACATGATCTGGAGAAGCTAATACATGCCTTCATTTCTAGTAAAGTTGATTACTGTAACAGTCTTTTTACTGGCCTCCCCAATAAGACCATTAAACAGCTTCAACTTGTACAAAACGCAGCTGCAAGGGTTCTTACAAAGACAAGGAAGTTCGACCACATTACTCCAATTTTAAGATCGCTGCATTGGCTCCCAGTAAGCTACAGAATTGATTTTAAGGCTATGCTACTTGTGTTTAAATCACTAAATGGAATGGGACCCACATATCTACTGGAGATGTTTCAGCTGTATGCACCAACTAGGTCACTAAGGTCAACGGAGAAGAATTTGCTGGTGATTCCAAAAGTCAAAACAAAGTGTGGAGAGGCAGCCTTAAGCTTCTATGCTTCAAAGCTTTGGAACCAGCTTCCAGATGACATAAAAAATGCACCCACTATTGATAGCTTTAAATCTAGACTCAAGACAAAGCTGTTCTCAGATGCTTTCCCCTAGCTTAAATTACTTATCATTCTTTTTTTAAATGTATTATTATTATTTTTATTTTTATGTTTATTTAATTTGTTTTATTTTATTTTATTATTATTTTTACCTTATGTTTTATATTAATGTTTTAAATGTTTTTTGACTCTAATTCATTTCCTTCTTTCTTCCCTGTTTCCTTTCATTTACATTTGTTAACTTTGTGAAGCACATTGAGTTGCACCTGTGTATGAAATGCGCTATATAAATAAACTTGCCTTGCCTTGCCTTGCCTTACCAAATTCAATATTTTGACATTATCTCCATAATATTTATTCCCAGAATAACAGAGACATGTTAATAATGTTCTTCCTCACTGAGAAATGAAGAGAGATGTCTAATTGCAGGTGGGGCTAATGAAATCGCCTTCAACTCTTACCACCGGCCACGACCTGAGCGA
>NC_085876.1:26252480-26254980 GCF_034702125.1 Engraulis encrasicolus | reverse complement strand
ACGCCTCTGCATGTTTGTACCGCATCAAACTAACATATTGTTGCGGGAATTCGCTGCTGCACAAGGCATCTTTTTTTATGCACGGTAGCTACAGTCAGCTCAGCGGCTGTCTTATTGTTGTTGGGTTTTTTTAGGATGTGAACAGCTTTGGCTTAGCATTAAAGAATTCTGCTTGATTTGCTACCAGTGGTACAATGGTGCGTTGTTTTGCCTGCCCTCTTTTGTTTTATTTTTTTGGGCCTTAACCCGTTACGTAAGACAGGGCATTGTAGCACACACTTACTTTTACTTTTACTTTTACTCAGATTTACGTGGATTCCAATAAAGAAGACCAAACATGATTTATCATAACACGTCACAATCAGTGGTGTAGTCTACTTTTTTATGGTGGGTATACTGTATATTGGAGCATTTTTTGAAGTGGGTATGCTGTATATATTTGTGCCATTCAAAATAATGGATCAATCAATATTAAGTGGGTATACTGAAATCCCTGAAATTTAGAAGTGGGTATACTCCGTATACCCGCGTTCTACATAGACTACACCACTGGTCACAATTCATAAAAACACATTTTGAAAAAGGAAATCCATTCCAGAGCAAGAACACGCATGGGTTTTACAGTGCTGTGATTACTAGCTGGGCACACAAGCACCGATCGGAATGATTGATCGGATTGGAACATTTGATCGGCAAGTTTTATTCGACAGTTATATATTTACTCCAGTTATATATTTATCCAGTTCACACACACGTCTACACGGCGTGAATCTGATTATAGATGGTGCATGTGTATGCAGCTACTATAAGAGGAGGGCTGTATCGTATTGTCATATTTGTACCATAATTTTGTCCATTTTGTCCTCTGTACGATAAAAAAAAACATGATGTACGATAATTTCAGAGTTGTTATTCAGTTCCTTTACATATTTTGAAACAACAATCAATAATTCTGAGGTCTTGGTACAATAATTCAGCATTTTCCATCTGGCAACGCTGGCCGGAAGACTGGACTAGCTAGCCTCACCTGTTGTGTCTCCTCGCTGCCCTTGTCTGTCTGTTATTACAGACTGAGCAGGAGCAGGAACAATAGAGGCAGAGGAAATGCCCACCAGGCAAATGGAGAGAGCCGTCATAAATAATAGATGCACACAGTACTGTACACATACAGGAGAGAGAGAGAGAGAGAGAGAGAGAGAGAGAGAGAGAGAGAGAGAGAGAGAGAGAGAGAGAGAGAGAGAGAGAGAGAGAGACAGAGAGAGAGAGAGACAGAGACAGAGACAGAGACAGAGACAGAGACAGAGACAGAGACAGAGGACTACAATAAAAGGAATGGGGTGATGGATCAAGATGCACAGAAACAAAGAGAGCAAGAGAAAGAGAGAGACAGGAGACAGTTATAGAGATGCACAGACAGAGGAAAGACAGACAGAACGTGGAGAGGGAGAAGACATTTGCAAGACAGAAAGAAATAAGAAACAACTGACAGACTTCTCAGCTGGAGCAAAGCTCCTTCGCTCCCCCCCTGAGTGGAGATGGAGAGTGAAGGCACCTGGGTTCTCTCCTCTCTTCTCCTCTCCCTCTCTCTATTCTCTTCTCCCCATGAGTTCTCTCTCTCTCTCTCTCTCTCTCTCTCTCTCTCTCTCTCTCTATTCTCTTCTCCTCATGAGTCGTCACGTCGGGCAGTCAGGTGTGCCGAGGAACTTCTCTGCTCATCACTCTCTGCATTGCTGAATAAAAGATCACTATCACGTTATGGCATCACCACCAGTGGCAAATGTTCTAGCATATATACAATACTATGTGACTCAAATGACTGCGTGCTCCTGTCTATCTGTGATTATCAATGACAGTCTTATATGCATAATTTACTGTATGTGTCCGTCATAGAAGTCATTATCTATCTTTCTTTCTATCTGGAATCAATAAATGATACTCTACTCTCTACTCTACTGATAGATAGATAGATAGATAGATAGATAGATAGATAGATAGATAGATAGATAGATAGATAGATAGATAGATAGATAGATAGATAGATAGATAGATAGATAGATAGATAGATAGATAGATAGATAGATAGATAGATAGATAGATAGATAGCAGGTATCCCTCCGATGTGTTAACCCTAGTCTTTGAACCAATGTGCCGGGGTGCCAAGCATGCTCTCACTCACTGACAGAAAAGTCAAAGTCAGACAGTTGGAATAATATTATAGTATAGAGTTCTTGTGTGCCTTCACTCATGGCTTAGCATCTAAAACAACGGCAGAGATACTTCCCAGTTTTTCCATGGACTGTCACTGTAAATAATATAAACTGTAATTGATGCAATACAGAAATGCTCGAAACTATAGACTTTAATTGGTCTAAAACCGGAGTTGTGTAAAGAAGAGGTGGAAGTGCTCCTATAGATATAATTAAAGCACTAATCATATGATATTGCATGGCTTCAAAACTTTGTCATATATAATTACGTCTGCAATGTCACTGGTCATATC
>NC_085876.1:26234980-26239980 GCF_034702125.1 Engraulis encrasicolus | reverse complement strand
TCCTCTCCTCTCCTCTCCTCTCCACTCCACTCCTTTCTCCTCTCCACTCCACTCCACTCCTTTCTCCTCTCCACTCCACTCCTTTCTCCTCTCCTGTTCTCTCCTCTCCTCTCCTGTTCTCTCCTCTCCTCTCCTCTCCTGTTCTCTCCTCTCCTCTCCTGTTCTCTCCTCTCCTCTCCTCTCCTCTCCTCTCCTATTACCCCATCCCTCCCCTTTCCTCTGTTCCCCTACCTCCACTTCGTTACTCCATCCTCTCCTCTCCTTTCCTCTCCTCTCCTCTCCTCTCCTCTCCTCCTCTCCTGTTCTCTCCTCTCCTCTCCTCTCCTCTCTACCTCTTTCTCTTTCTTATACCCCCCTCTCTCTCTGACTCTGTTCCTCCACACCTCTCTCTCCTGCCCTGCATGTGCCGTGTGCCATGCTGTGTGTGTGTAAATGTCATGCATGAATGGGGTGACAGGAGCGAGTGGCAGTGGATGCTGCTGCTGTCCTACAAAGCCAAAGTGCAATAACTACACCCAGGGCCGCTGACAGCTTTTGCTGGGCCCAGGGCAAAGTCATCTGAAAGGGCCCCCCCATCTAATACATACAATGTAATGAAAACCCAATTGTGGGCCCCCTCTCTACCATGGGACCCAGACAACTGTCCCCTTTGTCCCCACTTGTCAGCTTCCCTGACTACACCAACAGTGAAACTGTCTGAAAAATGCCTTCAAAGCCTTGGCAGTAGGTTGGATATTGTAGTTACTACAAATTTGACGTGGCAATATCTCTAAAATAGGACACATTTTGACCATATGGCTTTGTCGCAGGATAAAGGAGGTGTAAAGAATACCATTTTCAGTCTACTGTAATCTCAAATTTGACAAAACAGGAGTGCATTTCTGGAAAGCGTAGTTGTTAGCAGTTAGCAACTTCGGTAGTTGTCAATGGGAAATTGCCTTGCAACCAACAAAGTAGCTAACATAGTTAGCAACTACGCTTTCGAGAAATGCACCCCAGTACTGCACTTTGCCTTTGTAGGGCAGTGTTGCTGCCGAGGGTCTTTCTGGCTCTCTCTCTTTCTCTGCCATCCCTCCCAGCCAGGGGCGCTGCCAGAAATGATGGGCCCCTTGAAAGATTCAAATTTTGGGCCCCCTTAAGGGCCCCTCTCAGTGCTTGGGCCCCCTTAAGGGCCCCTGTCAGTGCTTGGGCCCTTAGAATCTGTACCCCCCCACTCCCCCCCTCCTAGCGGCCCCCATGCTTCCAGCTACAGCATACAGAGCAATATTTGCAGTGTTTGTTGTTAATTCCACACTTGCAAAAGTGTGCTGTGCACTGTGGCTACTGTACATTGTACTTCCTCTCCCACCACCCTAGGGTCATAATAATAACAAGTACGATAACAACAACATGTACCCTCAGTTGTTTCTTCTTTTTTCCTGAATGTCATCTTTTTTGTGAATGTCAGACAGGGTGACATAGACACAGAGAGAAAGAGAGAGAGAGAGAGATAGAAAAAAAGAGAGAGAGAGAGAGAGAGAGAGAGAGAGAGAGAGAGAGAGAGAGAGAGAGAGAGAGAGAGAGAGAGAGAGAAAGAGGTTGTAGTGTCTCGCTAGGGGGAAAGGGCGGGTGCCTAGAGGTGGGTGGGGGCTGATAGTAGCAGGGGACTTTTGGGGGTGTCTACCATTTCCAAAGCTGAATTATCATGGTGGCTGTGTGTGTGTGTGTGTGTGTGTGTGTGTGTGTGTGTGTGTGTGTGTGTGTGTGTGTGTGTGTGTGTACACATATGTGTGTGTGTGTACACATATGTGTGTGTGTGTACACATATGTGTGTGTGTGTGTGCGCACATGTGTGTGTGTGGTGTGTGTGTGTGTGTGTGTGTGTGTGTGTGTGTGTGTGTGTGTGTGTGTGTGTGTGTGTGTGTGTGTGTGTGTGTGTGTGTGTGTGTGTGTGTGTCAGGGGGGGTGCCTGTTGTTAAGTGTTAAGGGAAGCCTTTTAAGGCTGGGGCTGTGGTAGTTATTCTCATCATGAGGAGAGTGGAAAGTCTATGGAGGGGTGTGTGTGTGGGGAGGGGGCGTGGTGGTTAGTAAATCATCGAGTGAGGGGTGTGTGTGTGTGTGTGTGGGGGGGGGGGCATTTTTTTATTTGGAATCTAGATTTAATTTAGTTGCCGATGTCGCTATCAGTGGTGTACAAGCTGGCAGCGGCGGCGGTCTGACGGCCCGTGATAAGGCCAGTGCTCGCGGCTAAGCCTGATTAGCGCTGGCCCCTAAAAGCCTTTGTTATGAGAGGCAAATAGACTGGGGAAGCGGAGAGCAGCCTGGGACCGCGCTGATATCAAGAATCACAGGCCAACCCAAGCCCTCGCTCGCTCCCTCCCTCACTCGCTCGCTCATTCACTCGCTAACCACCTACCCCCTACCCCACTCCCCTGCACGCACATACACACACACACCCTCGCACAGACAGACGCGCTCTCTCTCTCTCTCTCTCTCTCTCTCTCTCTCTCTCTCTCTCTCTCACACACACACACACACCCCCTCACACACCCCTTCGATAGAGCCAGCCCATTCCGCCCTTCCCAGCCCGCTGCCCCCACCTTCACTCTCCATCCTGCTGTCTGCACTACACACAATCATGCCCCCCCCAACACACACACACACACACATACACATACACACACACACACACACACACACACACACACACACACACACACACACACACACTCAGCCTTGCGCCTCCTCTCTGCTGGCTTTACACAGCACTTCTGTGAAGGAGCGGAGTGTGTGTTTGATAAAGAGTGTGTAAGTACTAGGCCCGTAACAGTGCACCGTATTCGCACCGAACCGAACCGAAATGACCTTCGGTATATACCTCACAAATCAGCCTAGTAGACTTTTCTGTGATGATGCACCACCATATGCCGTAGGTTGGAAAGATATGTCATTTTCGGCACAGGATCGACGGGCACTAAACTGCACTGCGCTCCTACTAGGCTACATGTAGGCTACACGCTGATTATTATTAAGATATTATCAATCATAGTCTATGACACAATAGTGTAGGCTATGCTGTGGTAAACTGGAAAATATGGGAGCCAGCTGCCGGTTTCGCAGATTATGTATGTGACATTCCGCGCTGTCTTTGACAGGTTGAAACCGAAGTGGCACTTTTTTGTGTAGTGTGGTAATAGCCTAGCATGGTTTAAATGCAATCTTATTAAACAATGGCGTTATCTGAATTATTATGCCGACAATTTACCGATCAACCAGTGCGGCATCTAACTTTTTTTGTTTTTTGTTTATGGCAACGTGACAAGGGGGGACGATGCTTTGGCTGCTGCGCTCTGTCTTTGACATGTTGAAACCTAGCGAAATTGCACTTTCAGCTACTTTAAAAACGTATGATGAGGTAGCCTAATAGCATGGTTTTAATGTAATCTTAATAAACAAAGGCGTTATACTCATTATTATGCGACAATTTGGAAGTCGGTAGGTATATTTTGACACAGATGTTGGTGCTCAGGGGCTGTTGTTGTTTAACACAATAACTGCACGACCGCCGGCCATGGATAGTCATAACTACACGGTTACGTGGCGCTATTCCGACATGTCGCTATTCCGACATGTCGCTATTCCGACGTTAATGTCTATTGCCGGAATACCGACACGTTTTCCACCGTCCGCCGCTATTCCTACATGCCGCTATTCCTACATGCCGCTATTCCGACATCCCTAACCTTAACCCTAACCCTAACCCTAACACCTAAAAAGTGTCGGAATAGCGGCATGTCGGAATAGCGCTATGTCGGAATAGCGATTGCCCCCCTAACTACACAACACAGATGTTCGTGCTCGGATGCAGGGGCGATTTCGTTGCATATAAAGCAATAACTCCACGACCGACGGCCATGGAGTCGTAACGAAACACAGCCTCCACCCGCAGCGCATTGTCCGAGGACCCTTGTTAGTACTAGGGTGCTACAATGGCAGAGAGGAATAGCATCTTTAGCATGCTGCTATCCTGCTAATGTGGCTGTCGGCCAGACTCACCCGTCGTCGCACTCGAGCTAGAGATATCCGTCGGCACACCTGCTATCCATAGTTGGGACTGCTTGTGGTAATAGTCCAACCATGTCCACGGTCTCCAGATTTTTTTAGGTAAACAAACAGAAAGGGTGGAAAATGCCCGGAGCACAACATTGATGTAGAGGTCACTTCAAAAATCAGGCCGATGCCTCCTTGTAAGCAACAGTTCCAGTAGGCCTATTTTTGACTTTAAGAAACTTGTGCAGAGAGATGCCTTGAAGCTAGTACTTGTTGCAACCTGCACCATTTGGACCGCCACGAACACATTATTTTCCACCGTGCTTTGATTTACAAGCCATAGACGCCGCCATTGACTACTATAACTTTGTGGGTTCAGAGTTGGACTATGTCAATCTTATGACGTCACGCACAAGACGATAAATTCGCACTACTGGACAAAATATTGCTCATTTTGAGCACGTTTTAAGATGACTTCCCGGAAAAATTATTACACACACAATATCTTGTTTTAATCACAAAGCTTGGAACTTTTGTAATATGCAGCACAAACTGTAAAATTCCAACAATTAAAATTAGTTTCATATCTTCTTTAAAATGTAAGAAATGAAACTAAGAATAAATTAAAATCCACTGTAAATAGGGCTAGTGTTTAAAAAATAATTTAGCTTATTAATAAAATGCAGCACTTTGAATGTATTTATTTTATTGGTTATTTTGACAATTTGTGGTGCAATAAACCACACACTGAGAAGGAAAATGGTTTTGCAAATTTTTTTTACCATATACTGTACCGAAAACGTACCGAACCGTGACCTCAAAAACCGAGGTACGTACCGAACCGTGATTTTTGTGTACCGTTACACCCCTAGTAAGTACACATGAATGCTGTTGCAGCCCATATTGGTGTGTGACTGAGTGTGTGTTTGTGTGGGTGTGTTTGTGTGTGTGTGTGTGAGAGAGAGAGAGCG
>NC_085876.1:26207480-26229980 GCF_034702125.1 Engraulis encrasicolus | reverse complement strand
TGTACTTCACATACACACACACACACACACACACATGGTATACTTCACTTACACACACACATACACACACACACACACACACACACACACACACACACACACACACACACACACACACACACACACAACCGCGCGCGCGCACACACACACATATATACACACACACACATATGGTGTACTTCACATACACACACACACACACACACACATGGTATACTTCACATACACACACACATACACACACACACACACACACACACACACACACACACACACACACACACACACACACACACACTAACACACACTTCACACACACAACACACAATCACAGACACACACACACACACACTAACATGTACTTCACACACACAACACACAATCACACAAACACACACACTAACATATACTTCACACAATCACAGACACAGACACCGACACAGACACACACACTCCAGGGGGTTGAGTCAGGATGCCATGCCTCTGGGAGCCCCACAGCCACAGCAGACAAACAAAAGATGCCTTTGCCCTACCCGGAGTAGACTCACAACCTTGACTCTCTAAATCTCTCTCATGGCTGCACCAGATCAACAACATCAAAACGAAGAAATGTTTTCGTGAGCAACACAATGACACTAACACTGTCACTGACAAAGCCTCTCTCAACGAAATGTACAGTACGCTCTCAAAATTTGCTACCTGGAAGCGAAAGCCCAACTTGGAAACTCCAACTCCCATTGCCATTGTGACACAGCACTCCACAGCACACAAGTGAACACTGCACACAACGAAATTGCATTTATGCCTCACCCATCAATGGCACCCCAAGGGAGCAGTGCAGCGGGACAGTACCGTGCTCAGGGTGCCTCAGTCATGGAGGAGGATGGGGGAGAGCACTGGTTGATTACTCCCCCCACCAACTTGGTTGGTCGGGGGTTGAATCGGCAACCTTTGGGCTACAAGTCTGACAACCAATTACCCATGACTGCCCACAAAACCGGTGTCCCAAACTTGACTACCCGGGGGTCTCACTAGGATCACCAGTGCCACCATCTGAGTTCTGAGGCAGTCCTGAAAACAGCTTATGTGGGCATCATTCCTCTCCTTTGCCACCATCGATCTCCTCGTCACAAGGGCACTGTCAGTTTCACACAAAAAAACACCCGTCACGGCCCCGCCGTGGCTTAATGGTAGGGCACTCGTCTGCTATGCGGCCGACTTGAGTTTGAGTCCGGCACGGGTCCTTTGCCGACCCTTCCCCGTCTCTCTTCCAATTCGCCTCCTGTCATTACTTCACTGTCCTGTCAAAATAAAGGCAAAAAAGCCACACACAAAAAAAGAAAACACCTGTCACATGATGGGGTTTGAGAGCAAGATAATGATCGCAATACTTACTGGGTCACTGTGGTATCTCCCCCTCTCTAAATGACTGTGACAGACTCGAGATGTGGTGTATAGTCAGTCCCAGGCTATTTCTTTTTGCACCTTCTCAAAGATTGAATACGAATGAGGGTGTGAACCCTGTGCTTAACAATGATGAGCACGAGAATAGACGTGCAAAGACACACCCTGCTAGACAATCCACACACAGGCATATGCTGTACATACTTAGTACATACATACGCATAACACACACACAAAGTCACACACACAAAAACATGCTTCACACACACACAAGCACAGACATACACACATGCATGTACGCACGCACGCATGCACGCACAGACAGACAGACATTCACTCACACACACACACACACACACACACACACACACACACACACACACACACACACACACACACACACACACACACACACACAGAGAGTCTGTGTCTAGGGAGGTGTTGCTCGTCTCAGGTGTGCGATGCAGTGAAAATTTGGTTCAGATCTCCGTGACGATGTGCGGCAAAAGCAAGAAGTGTTCAAACTTGTGAGCTGGTGCACGGGGGAACTGGCAGGTCCCAATGATAGCCTTAACCCCCCTCCACACACACACACACAGGCACACACACTCATGCACGCACGCACGCACACACACACACACGCACTTGCACAGACACACGCACACAAACATGCACACACACACGCGCACGCACGCACACGTACACACACGCACACAAGCATGCACACATACACGCGCAGGCACACACAGACAGACACACACACACACACACACACACACACACAGACACACACGCACACACAGACACACACATGCACTATGATCTCACACTTCATCACCTCACAAGGGAGGGCATTCTCTCCTTTCCTCTCTTTCTTCTCTCTCCCTCTATCTATCTTTCTCTCCGTCTCTCTCCCTCTCTCATTCCTATGATCTCACACTCCATCACCTTCATCACAGGGGAGAACATTCTTCCATTCTTTCTCTCTTCTTTTCTTCTGCTCAGTTTCTAGCTCATTTCTTATTTCTCCCTCTGTGTTCTTCCTTAACAGTTTTTTTTTCCTTTTATTTCAGATTCTTAAAATAATCTGAAATTTGTTTTGCCCTCCTTCTCCCTCCTTGTACAGTATCTGCCTTTGTTACTTCTCACGCATCTCTCAATTCTGTCTTATTCTCAGTCATTCTCTGACACCTCTAGCCCCCATCCCCCCCCCCCCCCCCCCGCCACACACACATACACGTACACACATGCGCGCGCACACACACACACACACCTTTTCCCTCTTCCTCTTGCATCGACGTGTTTGCATGCACATCTGCGCCCCAGTCTTGTCCTATTTCTAATTTCCCCTGAATAACGCTGGCACGCCTCCTCTGAGGTCTCCCGAGTCAGGCAAATAAAGCAGCATCTGATGCAGTATTCATGGACAAACGTTCCTGTTATTACATGAAGTAATACCAAATATTAAATGTTTATGAAGTGAAGAATAAGCCAATAGGTTCTGACTTCGCGATACCAATAGACTGTGCCTGAGGCTTCTTCCTTGATAAAGTTGTAGGACCCCCCTACAATTCTAACAGAGATACAAGGGACGTTTTCCTCACCCCTGTTGAGCCCAGGCTTCTTTTTTCCCTGCATATTCATATTTTGTTGTATTTCTTCTGATTTTGTCATTTTCTGATTTTCCTGTTTGTTTGATTTTTTAAAAATCCTTTGGCATAGCCTTCGAACTTTGCAAACCGGTCTGCCGTGAAAGCACATTGACCGGCGTATTTGTATGAATTGTGCTGTTCACATCAAGTTGTTATTAAAGGTACAGTAACTGCTGCTCAGGGGTGCATTTCTCGAAGGCATGGTTGTTAGCATTTAGCAACTTGGGTTGTAGTTGCCAATGGGAAATTAGACTTAGACTTATGTTTATTGTATATGTGCATTGCAATCAACAAAGTAGCTACTGTAGTTAGCAACTACGCTTTCGAGAAATGCTCCCCAGGACTGCGTCAGTGGGCAATGAGACGCAATGGATACTACTGACATAGTAGTGAGAGGCAATGGATAATACTGACGCAGCAGAGCACATAGCACATGAAAGCGAAAGAAAGCCACATTGGAAAACTCAAACTCCCATTGCCATTATGACACAGCACTCCACATCACACAAGTGCACACAACTGAATTGCATTTATGCCTCACCCGTGCAAGGGGGCAGCCCTCAATTGCGCCCCAAGATACCATGCTCAGGGTACCTCAGTCATGGAGGAGGATGGGGGAGAGCACTGGTGAATTACTCGCCCCACCAACCTGCCGGGTCGGGAGTAGAACCAGCAACCTTTGGGATACAAGTCTGACGCCCTAACCGTTTACCCATGATGACTGCCCATGACATGAATGGCACAGCTGGAGGAGGATCCCCATTCATCCCGGTCATGCTTGTCAAAAGAGTTTAGCTGTACGCAACAGGACTTCTTTTTTGGAGAGTAAAGTCTGACTAAAATTGCTCCTCTAGTTACGTCTAGGAACCTTTTTGGTGGAGAGAGCCATAATCGGCAAATTTTAAAAAAATAAATTTTCATTAGAGCCATACCATTTTAAAAACACAGAAAACAATCAAAAGCAACACTTTTAGAGTGTACTGACAAGTTATTGCTTTTATTGATAACAGGTAATAGGGTTGCCAACTGTCAACTTCATTATGGCGAGGTCCCGGTCTGGGAGATTTTAACACTTTTTAACCTCCCTTGTTCAGTTTCAACTCAATATGGAACCCGTACTTTAATTCATAAAAGCTGGATGATTCCATATTTTTTAGGGATGGTTGGCAAAGATAAGTAAGAGCCATATACAGTTCCCAAAAGAGCCACATGTGGCTCTAGAGCAGTGTTTCTCAAACTTTTTCAGACCGAGGCCCACTTTGTCCCCCCAAAAAATTATCGGGGACCACCCGTCATCTGAATTGGCAGTTGATGGATGCTAATTTGACACTGCACATTTTTATGCAGATCCCTTACTTTGTATTCACATTATAAGCCTGTCTTATTATGTTGAAAACATGAAAATGTTACAAATATAGCCTACTGCTAGCTTATCTTGGAAAATTAGAAATCCCCTCGCGGACCACCTGAGCTCTGTCGCGGACCACTAGTGGTCCCCGGACCACACTTTGAGAATCACTGCTCTAGAGCCATAGGTTCCTGACCCCTGGTCTAGTGGCAGTGGTTCTCAACCTTTTTTTAACAAAACCCCCCTTTGGCCTCATCACAAGCCTCGAAACGACCCCTTGACCTCATCATAAGTCTGACAACGCCCCTTTAATTGAATGGAATAATGCCCCCCAATGGCAATTAAGCACCGCACCCCTCTCAGCTGTATCCTTCTCAACGCCCCTCTAGAGCTCCCCAACATCCCCAAGGGGGCTGCACCGCCCCCGTTGAGAAATACTAGTCTACTGGTAGTGTAAACATTTCAATAGTCAGTGTTAATTCAGCACCACATTCGATTTTTGCATGAACTCTTGAGTGTTGAAGTAACACAGCGAAGCCATATTTGTTCTGAAATAATGCTAAATCCACCTAAATCCAACAAGTGCTAGTTTGACACTCAACACTTGAACACTCAACATTTTAACTACCACTAAACCTACTCTGTTGGTTCCATATTTGTATTCTCAGAACAGTGTGTCATTAACGCTACAATTTGTTAACTGTGTACGTATTACGCACATCTGGATGGCCTCCTTGGTGAGCTTTATATCAGTGGAGTTTTTATGCCTGAAGGCATGTACTGTACTGTTCCATCGTGGCTATGGTCTCCGTAATTTTTTTTCTAACAGGCACAACACAACAAGCTGCACCCATTTGCCTTAATTATTTGTGCAACTGGCAAGTGGGGGGAATTGGGTGGTGCTGTTTTGGGGAGGGGTGGGGGGACGTGCATGGGGGGATCATGCGACTGGATGGATCTTCAAAGCCGCCACGCACTCATCCCCCTCAGAGTAGACACATCGCTACAGAGACCTCCTCTTGAACCCGTCGACTTCCCCCTCCATTTAAAAAAAAAGACGACTTCGAAGATTAAAAAAATATGGAGAAGGAGGAGGAGGGGTGGGTGGGATAAAAAAAAATCAACGTTGTCGTAGCTCGTCTGGGTTTTGATGTACACATTTGTTTAATTGAACAAGCTGTGCGAACAAAAGAGGAGATCAATTGTTGATTTTAATAAGACATTGTTCACGGGCCTGGTCGTGGTATTTAATTTGATGGCGGTTTGGAGAGTGTGAGGCGAGAGAGAGAGAGAGTGAGCGTGATAACTCTCCGCCGCCGCCGCCACTGCCATTATGCCCAGCCCTCCTGGGCTGAAACTAATTGGCACAGGATTAGCGTTTGGAGAAACAGAACGACCTCGAGCACTTCTCTCTCTCTCTCATTACTCATCTCTCTCTCTCTCCCTCTCTTCCTTACTCTTCCTCTGTGCCCCTGTCTCCCCTGTTTCTAACTCTCTTTCTCTCCCTCCCTCTCTCTGCGTCCAGCACCTCTCTCTCCCTCTTTAGTGTCGGTGGCCAGCTAGGAGCGAGACGCAGCCCCCGTTTCTCCAATTTGGAGGAGCTCCCCATAGCAGCATTTCAAAAGGATATCGCTTTCATTTGGAGCTATCTGCCTCCCAGTAACCGTTTCAATGGAGACGAATAATTAGACATCAAAACCTGATCTCTCTTTCTGTTGCTTTTTTTCTCATTCTCTCTCTCTCACATACACACATTCTCTCTCTCTCTCTCTCTCACACACACACACACACACACACACACACACACACACACACACACACACACTTGAGAGAGTTTCAGCATTATATCCTCATCTGCGTACAACCATATGCTAGTGTGTATCAGTGTGATAACCATTTAATTGTCTTACTTTGTTTTAAACCATGTTTTGGTTTTCAATATTTGTTTATGAAATAGGTCGTAGAAGGAAAGTATACCTAAATATTACATAGACATATTTTGGAAATTATTCTTTACAGTGTGTTTGATGCTGAGCTCTACTGCCATCTGATGAAAAGGTACTTGTTTGCAAAATGTAGGTGAAATGTTTGGTGGAGTGGTTGATGAGAGAGCCTGGTAGAACACAGTGTTCTGACCATATTCTTCGATACAAACTTTTTTGTTAAGTTAAACATCAGTTTTTATTCTGCACACAGCTTAAATTAAAGGAACAGTCTACCATGTTTCAAAAATAAAGTATGTTCTTCGCTGACCTGAAATGAGTTCATCCCGACTTGTCTCGTCTTCAGACGTGTGCCCAGTCAGCAACACGCACGGCACAAATGTGTCAGCATTAGCTTGGCTCATCTTTGCCTTTAGAACCATTGGGTGCCTTAAGTTGGAAGTGAGCAAATTGTTCCATGTGTTTTCTATTAAACACGCTTGCATGACTAGTTAAATGATCCAAAAGTAGTTGCACAAAATGAAACGTGGCGCGATGTTCTATCTAGATAGAAGAAATGGCACTGCAATGGAAGGCATAGTAACACCTTCGGAGCACTTCCACTTTGAGACATTGATATCTTCACTCCTATTTCCCCCGTTCCCCCCTGCCCCTCTCAGACTCACTTTCGTCAATAGCCAATGTGTCATACTGCAGTCAACTGTTAGCATTTAGCATTCGGATCCAGTTTGGTGTGGTGTAGTCGATTGTTCATAACAACGAAATAACAATGGACTCCGAGCATATCGATAACATAGACTGGCTCATAAGTGACCCAGAGCCATACTTATTTGAGCTGGAGTACTCACCGGAGCAGCTGGCCCAAAGAGGCCAGGAGAGGAAAGCTGCAAGTCAGGAGCAGGCTGGAGCCATATCACAGGCTAACGTGAACTGGTAGTGCAAGTGTGGCGGTTTCAAACCAAAGCCAGTGTTGAGAGCCTGTGTCATTCGGAATGTGCTCAGGTGTTGCCATCTATTGTGGGCGTCAGTCATCTCGAAGACCCCACACAAACGAGTCTCGCTTTAATTATGTCCTCTTACATATGCTTCTTCAATGACCAGGAGCAGGCAAGTGCCCTGCAGTGGTTTGCACCAGCTGATCGTAAGTTCTGACGTAGGCTATGGTGAACGTAAACTGTGCCTACGTTCGAGTTTATGGACGACTAAAAAATTACGGGTTCCACCATGCAGATAGTTTCAACGTAACACTAAATTAGAACTTAGAAATGAGAAATTCTAGACTTCCGACCTACAAGGCGCAAGTTCCATCTTAGGCGACAAAACCAGTAAATATCTGTTATTTAACACACTAAATTTGAATGAGATAGCAGTCGTGAAAATGGGAAACAATAAATAATGATGGACTGTTTCGTTGCCCTCTCATTCGGTTCTGCTAACCATGCTGTCCTTGGTGTTAAACGTGCGTCTTGACTCAAACCATTCCGTAACCTACTTCCCGACTTTTAGGACACATTAACTGTAGTTTGAAACGAGCTGCATCGAGCGTGAGAGTTAAGATGGGCTTTACGCCCTAACTTGCGTTCTAACTTACGATTCAGCTGGTGCAACCCACTGCTGAATCACATTGTACCAAGATTTTTGGGGCAAATGCAAGTTGACAAGGCAATATCGGTGTATGTTGCACCGGTGAAGGCAATGGCAGCTTGTGCCACTAAGTTGTTTTCGGGCATTCCGGACATGACTCCCATTGTCCCTTATGGCCACTGTTGCATTACCATTTTTTTTTCTGCTGCCACAGTGCGATACTGATTGACGTCACACATCAGAGAAGCGCAAGATGGTCGATTTAGGAATAGCTCCATAAGTTTGGATTCATTAACCATCCATTTTCTCTCCCTCCATCCACTGGGTTGTCCCGAGAAGCTAGTGGAACTTCCTCTGGTGGAGGTGGAGGGGCTGGTATGTGGCACATAGCTGGTATCTGCCGGATCGAAAATAGGCTCTGAGGTCATGCTTGCATCAATCACTGATGATGTGGCACTTGTATCCATTGTCGTTGCTCTGGCTCCAATGTCGACTACGGTGGACGTAAATTGTGCCTACGTTTGAGTTAATGATTGACTAAAAAATAGGGGTGGGCTAACATGAAAATCTTTAATTGCATTAACTCAATGACTTTCTGTGATTAATCGCGATTAATCGCATAGCGCGCGAAACCCAAAAATAATAATAATAAATCATAAATAAAATACATAATAGGGGTGGGCAAACATGAAAATCTTCAATCGCATTAACTCAATGACTTTCTGTGATTAATCGTGATTAATCGCATAGCGCGCAAAACCCAAAAATAATAATAATAAATCATAAATAAAATAAATAATAAATAAAATAAAAATATGTTTTAAATTAATAAAATAAAATAATTAATAATGATTTGCATATGTACTGTGTAGATAACCTATGTAGGTCTAATATAATATTCCACAATGGAAATGTAGGCTATTTGCCAACCTATCAGTCTAAATGTAGTAGGCTATATGCCTATCCAATGTAGGCCTACTAATGAAACAAATTATTGCATACAATATTACACTAGGGCTATTTAAGATTGTAGGCTACTGAAACTGATATATTAGAAATTATAAACTCAAATTAGGATGGTCTACATGGGCCTACAAGAAAAAACGAAAAAAAACGTGTCACTTAAAAAAACTATATGTTAAAACGGCTTGCCATAGGCGTGCGTCTGTGAGATATGTCCCGCCTTCTCTCACTTTCAAAGACTCCCACCTTCTCTCTTATCTGTCGCTATTTCAAAGGTGTTTCAGCGACTAGAAACTAATTGACTGTCTGTTGGCATTGACAGCAATTACATCTTTCAAAACAATAACGTTGACATGACTAACACTATCTTAAATGAAGTTGCCGATGTCGCGAAATCATAGCCTACCATGTTCATGCAGCCTACTATGCACGCGCAGCGCCATGTAGATACCAAAACGTTGCGTGAGGAATGTAATATCTCGCGGTTCGCTTTTTGATCAGGGCTTTAGTAAGTCCGCGTGGCGTTATTGACAGCTGATAGACAGCCAGCACAACAGTACCCTTTTCATGCTGACCGTACAATAGACTAACCTTGCGAGCTGCAAAGGCGAGCCACATGCTGCTCGAGAGTTGCGCAAGGAGGACCAGAACTGTGTACCGAAAATGTCCATTCAGAAGTTGACGTCCTTCTGTAGGCTATGCCTGTTTTGTTTTGACTACTTTTCTAGACATTCTTCTTCTCTGTCAGCACTGCAGTCACTGGAAGCAGCAACAAGCGCGCTTTCAAAATAAAAGCCACGAACGACGGTCATAAAAGGCAAAAAAAAAAAAAAAAAACCACGAAAAAAACCCTGCTGCGTTATAGCGTTAACAAAATTGTCGGGCGATATTGACCTCAATAGTCGCGGGACGAACGCGGTCTTTCTGCTTAGTTTTGGCCGGTGTGTTTTTCTCTGCCTTTCACACTGACAGCGTCTGCGTGCGCGGCCAGTCCTGTTCAAAACCCTCCCCACAGCCAAAGCTAGCATGCTACTTTGCCATTCATTTGAATGAGACACCGCCGGTCGCCAGCGTGAAAAATACGCTCAAGTTCTATTTTCCAAATGCAGCGCAGAGCCGGCTCCCGCGCCGCTGACGCTCGACTACCGCCGGTTGGTGTGTAAGGACAGATATGTTTCAATGTATTTTCACCGACGCCGGTAAAAAACGCGGCCGTTCCGCGACGCTTTACCGCCCTGGTGTGTAAGACCCCTTATTTAACACACTAAAGTTGAATGAGACAGCAGTCGTGAAGATGGGAAACAATAAATACTGACAGACTGTTTCGTTGCCTTCTCATTTAGGTTCTGCTAACCATGAACAAAAAATGGCAGCAGCTGTCCTTGTTGCTAAAAACACATCTTTACTCAAACCATTCCGTAGCCTACTTCCCAACTTTTAGGACACATTTAGTTTGAAACGAGCTGCATCGAGCGTGAGAGTTAAGATAGACTTCATGCCCTAACTTGCGTTCTAACTTACGATCAGCTGATGTTACCCACTGCTGGATCACATTGTACCAAGATTTTTGGGGCAAATGCAGGTTAATAAGTCTTGTCCATTCGGCAATATTGGTGTATGTTGCACCGGTGAAGGCAATGGCAGCTTGTGCCACTAAGTTGTTTTCGGGCATTCCAGACATGACTCCCAAAAATGTACCATTTTTTTTCTGCTGCCACAGTGCGATACTGTTTGATTGACGTCACACATCATAGAAGTGCAAGTTGGGCAACTTAGGAATAGCTCTATGAGTTTGGATTCATTAAAGGGACACTGTGCAGGAAGCTACTGCAACTATGCTGCTTATTGAAATTGGGCTGCCTATTGCCAAATTTGATCTTTACATGAAAGTTTACCTAGTATTAAACAAATATTTTCTAGTATGGTCCAAGTACAGTAATTTTTGCAGCTAAAAATGGCTATTTTTGGAAATTCAAAATGGCTGACCATGGAGAAGATCCCCTTTTTCATGTATGAAAAGTGCAATTTTTCCAGTCATAATGAATACTTAAAATTTGATGCTGGTGGTAAGTATTCATTTTATCTATCCATTTTCTCTCCTTCCATCCACTGGGCTGTCCCAAGAAGCTAGTGGAACTTCCTCTGGTGGAGGTGGAGGGGCTTGTATCTGGCACATAGCTAGTATCTGCCGGATCAAGAGTAGGCTCTGAGGTCATGCTTGCATCAATCACTGGTGATGTGGCACTTGTATCCATTTCAAGTCAAGTCAAGTCAAGTCAAGTAGGTTTTATTGTCAATTTCTTTACATGCACTGGTCATACAAAGAATTTGAAATTACATTTCTTGCTTTCCCATGTAGACATAGACTAATCTAGGTAAGGACATAGACAGTATAGACATAGACAGTACTTATACATAGACTTAATACAGTATGGACATAGACAGTGCTCATACAGACATTTAAAGTGCAAGACTGGACAACAGAAGACTTGTAGAGAACACACATTAAGAGGAGGTAATTGTTGTGCTTTTGTGCTTTTCCTAAAAGTCCTTTATAGCGTTCTGACATAGTAATAGTAGCATTTTGAAGAAAAATAAATATTAAAAAGGTCTATCAAGTACACCAGCAGCAGTGTGTGTGTGTGTGTGTGTGTGTGTGTGTGTTTAGTGCAGGTAGAAGGTGCGGTGTGCGTCTGTGTGTGTGTGTGTGTGTGTGTGTGTCTGTGTGTCTGTGTGTGTGTGTGCGTGTGTGTGTGTGTGAGTTGTGTGTCAGTGTGTGTGTGTTTGGGTTTAGTGCAGAAAGTGCAGTGTGCTTGTGTGTGTGTGTGTGTGTGTGTGTGTGTGTGTGCGCGCATGTTTTGAGTTAGTGCAGGTTGAAAGTTCAGTCACAAATATAGTAGTGCAGGTGGAATATTCAGTCGCAGATATGGTGGTGGGGGATGGGGGGGGGTGTCAGTGGCCTTGCTGGCTAGAGGCTGACAGTGGAGGGAGGTGGATGGAGGGTGTAGCACTTGCCTTCTTTAGTTTGCGCAAAAGTAGAGACGCTGATGGGCCTTCTTCGCCAGTGATGTAGTGTTGGTGGTCCAAGAGAGGTCGTCGCTGATGTGCACTCCAAGGAACTTGGTGCTGCTCACTCTCTCCACAGCATCGCCGTCGATGGTCAGTGGTGGCAGTTGTTTTTGGACCCTCTGAAAGTTGACAACAATCTCCTTGGTCTTGTTGACATTCAGCTGGAGGTTGTTGTCTTTGCACCATCTGGCCAGCAGGTCTACTTCTTCTCTGTAGTGAGTCTCATCGCCCTTGGTGATGAGGCCCACCAGTGTTGTATCATCCGCAAACTTCACTAGATGGTTAGTGTTGTGGGTCGTTGTGCAGTCATGTGTCAGCAGCGTGAACAGCAGGGGGCTGAGAACACAACCTTGCGGAGCCCCCGTGCTCAGGGTCAGGGTACTTGAGGTGTTATTCCCTACCCGTACTGCTTGTGGTCTCTGCATCAGGAAGTCCAGCAGCCAGTTGCAGAGGGAGGTGCTGAAACCTAGTTTGTCCAGTTTTCTGATGAGTTGTTGTGGTATTATGGTATTGAATGCTGAACTGAAGTCAATGAACAGCATTCTCACATATGAGTCTTTATTGTCCAAGTGGGTGAGGGCTGGATGGAGGGCAGAGCAAATTGCATCCTCCGTGGATCGCTTGGCTCGGTATGCGAACTAGTAGGGGTCCAGGGTGGGGGGTAGGGTGGCTTTGATGTGTGACAACACTAGCCGTTCGAAGCACTTCATGATTATGGGCGTCAGTGCTACAGGACGGTAGTCATTGAAGCATGATGGTGATGATTTCTTCGGCACGGGTATGATGGTAGCAGCTTTGAAAAGTGATGGGATGACTGCTTGCTCCAGAGAGATGATAAAGATGTCTGTGAAGACATCCTTCAGCTCTTCTGCACAATCCTTCAACACTCGGCCAGGTATGTTGTCTGGGCCAGCTGCTTTGTGTGGGTTGATGGTGGCCAGTGTCCTCTTCACACTGGCAGAGGACAGGTAAAGGGGTTGATCATGGGGGGGAGGGGGAGTTTTCTGTGGATGAGTGTCATTTTGTGGTCCAAAACGGGCAAAGAAACTGTTCAGGTCGTTTAGCAGAGAGGTGTTGTTGTCACAGCTTCGTGGTGCAGGCTTATAGTCCGTGATGGCCTGTATGCCCTGCCACAGGCTCTGTGCATCTCTGCTGTCTTTGAAGTGTGTTGTTATTTTGTCCGAGTATTCCTTTTTTTGCCTTCCTGATGCCCTGGGACAGGTTTGCCCTTGCTGTTTTTAGGCCAGCTACATCTCCTGCTCTGAAGGCTTTGTCTCTGGCCCTCAGCAGTCGGTGAACGTCTCCTGTGAACCATGGCTTCTGGTTGGCCCTGGTGGTGATGTGTTTTATTTCTGTAACATCATCGATGCATTTTGTGATGTAGGAGGTCACGGTGTCTGTGTACTCCTCAATGTCAATGTGGTTGCTGTGGGTGGCAGCTGTTTTGAAAATGTCCCAATCTGTGGTTTCAAAGCAGTCCTGTAGTCGTGAGACGGCCCCATTCCCCCATTCCAGTTAATCCGATGACATTCTGTCTAACTATCACTGTCTAACTACTATAGGAGATACAGTAGGTTAACCCAGTCATGAGCAACAAATGATCCCAATATCTCCCATCCATTACCACACAACACAAGGGAACCACTGTTCATTCATCAGCATGTAATATCACCAAGCGTTTTTTCATATTTGCACTTACACCCCACTTCAGAACCGCTGACAGCTTTGGCCAGGCCCGGGACACAGTCATCTGTCCGCAATGCTGTCCGCAATGGTCCTTGAAAATAGAACTCGAGTCTATTTTCCTGCGCGGACGTCCGCGTTCAATGAGCGGCTTCCATTGCAAATGAATGGCTGCTGCCGGCGGATAGAACGTAGACGTGTGAACGTGGACGTGTGGACCTCTCGGACTCGCAATGCTCCCGGAGACGTTAAGTGAACGCGAATATCTTGGTGTGTATGTACTGTTAGAGTGAAACTTGGCCACAGCATTCATTTTGATAACGTGTCCTGCTGTGAACCTTACAAAAGGCCGCAAATCACCTCAGCGTCTGTGAGGACTTCCCTCCAATTAAGGTGGGCATTTAAGCGTGAATCGTGAAATTTGCACAGTAATAAAAAAAGGAGTGTTAATTCAACTCTACTGTAGGCAATGCTCTGGGACCTAACCCAATTTAGAAGATGCTACATTGACTCTCTAAGTGTTGAATTAACACTGTGATTGCTTACTGTGTGGAATAACCAGCAAATGGGACATTAGATGAGTTCAGTCCATGAAAACTAGGCAATACTTCTGGAAAATATATATTAAAAAAACATTTAAGTACCTTTCTGTACACTGAATAGAACAACTGAGCTGAGAAATGCTCGACATTAATGTGGTTGTGTTATAGTAATAGTAATAACACATGCATACACACACACACACACACACACACACACACACACACACACACACACACACACACACACACACACATATGCATGCCCTCTCTCACACACTCAAGTTGTCTCTTTCTCTTTCTCTCTCTCTCTCTCTCTCTCACACACACACACACAAACACACACACACACACACACACACACACACACACACACACACACACACACACACACACACACACACACACACACACACACAAACATAGAACGAATCAAACAAACAAACAAACACACACTGGGGAAACAATGATTATTGCGGGAAACGAAAAGGCATCAAAACTGCCCACGTAAGTTGCATCTTCACTCCAGCTCTCTGCCAAACAGCTGTTCAGTGACGGCCTAACTTCATTTAAGTGTGAGGAAATATGTTTTTAATTATGGGACCACCTGGGGGGTTGATGGACCCTGCAATCTTACTGCCGAACAGATGCACTCAGTCTCCTTAATTAAGTTTGATTTCTCTCTGACAAATGAAAAGACTAAACTCCACTCCACACCCCCCAACCCTACCCTACTGTACAGCACACAAGCGCGCACGCGGATACACACGCTCACACGCACATGAATGCACGCACGCACACACACACATAGGGAGAGAAAGAGGCGCATGCACATCCACAAACGCACACGCACACGCACACACACACACAAACACGCAAACACACAGGGAGAGAAAGAGGCGGTACGTACACATCCACACACACACACACACACACACACACACACACACACACACACACACACACACACACACACACACACACACACACAGGGAGGGAAAGAGACACGAACACATCCACAAACGCGCACACACGCACTCACACACACACACACACAATCACACACTCCCCAGCCACTCCACGCTCCTCTCCTCCGCCCGCTTGTGGGACGACAGGTATTAGCAGACAGATCCCAACACACACTGTCAGGAGCGTTCAGATTTAATTGCAGATTTTGTCACGCCATGCTCCATGATACCCATAACAACATACTGCCATGAGAGGAGAATACAGGAGAGGAGAGGAGAGGAGAGGAGAAGAGAATACAGGGGAGGAGAGGGAGAGGAGAGGAGAGGAGAATACAGGAGAGGAGAGGAGTGGAGAGGAGAATACAGGAGAGGAGAGGAGAATACAGGAGAGGAGAGGAGTGGAGAGGAG
Source organism: Engraulis encrasicolus (assembly GCF_034702125.1). Lineage (NCBI taxonomy): Eukaryota > Metazoa > Chordata > Actinopteri > Clupeiformes > Engraulidae > Engraulis > Engraulis encrasicolus. Next base: position 26,214,418 of record NC_085876.1, on the reverse strand, counting down.
AATACAGGAGAGGAGAAGAGAGGAGAGGAGAGGAGAGGAGAATACAGGAGAGGAGAGGAGAGGAGAGGAGAATACAGGGGAGGAGAGGAGAGAAGAGGAGAAGAGCTGTCCCATGGACAAACTAATGTTGCTGCTGTTACAGAGAATAGAGAAAACAACTGACCCCGATAAAAAGGGTACCGGGGAAAACAGCTGACTTCACAATGGAAAATAGAGAAACAGTGAAAACAACTCCCCTCCGTGTGTGTGTGTGTGTGTCTGTGTGTCTGTGTGTTCATGTTTGTGCTTGCTTGCACGTGTGTGTGTGTGTGTCTGCTGGCGCTTGTGTGTATGTAATCGTGTAGAGTGACAGAGGAGAGGGAGTAGAGACTGCACAGAAAATATATAGGAGAGAGAGAGAGAGGGAGGATAGAAGGAGGATAGAGAAAAGGAGATGGAGAGGGGGAACAACAGGAGAAAGATAAAAAGTGAGAGTCCAGTGTGCCAAGGCTACCTGCTGATACCGGCTCTTGTGTTCGGTGAAGTGGTGTTATTTACCAAGAGGAGAAGTCCTGGTGCTGTTGTGTTGTGTGTGTGTGTGTGTGTGTGTGTGTGTGTGTGTGTGTGTGTGTGTGTGTGTGTGTGTGTGTGTGTGTGTGTGTGTGTGTGTGTGTGTGTGTGTGTGAGCGTCCAAGTGTTTGTTGAAAAGGTGCCATTTACAGAGACAAGTCATGGTGCTGTGTGTGTGTGTGTGTGCGTGTGTGTGTGTGAGTGCGTGTGCGTACGTGTGTGTATTTGCGTGTGTGTGTGCGTACGTGTGTGTATGTGCGTACGTACGTGCGTGTGTGGGTGCATGTACGCACCTGTGTGTGTGTGTGTGTGTGTGTGTGTGTGTGTGTGTGTGTGTGTGTGTGTGTGTACGTATGTGTGAGAACGTCCACGTGTTTGTTGAAAAGGTGCCATTTAAAGAGACAAGTGCTGGTGCTGTGTGTGTGTGTGTGTGTGTGTGTGTGTGTGTGTGTGTGTGTGTGTGTGTGTGTGTGTGTGTGTGTGTGTGTGCTTGTGTGTGTGCGTGTGTGTGTGTGTGTGTGTGTGTGTGTGTGTGTGTGTGTGTGTGTGTGTGTGTGTGTGTGTGTGTGTAGAGGCTGCCATTTACAGGGAAGAGGGGAAGAGTCCTGCCTGGAATAACGAGCGTGGCGGCTGCTGTGACACCGGCTGACAAGCGCTCTCCTCCACACACACACACGCACACACACACCACACACACACCTGACAGGCGCTCCTCCAACCAGAGAAGGCCACTGAGCGATTTGACCTTCACACAATTCACACAATTCCTCCGGGCACCCTGGATGAAGTCAACACACTATTCTCTCTCTCTCTCTCTCTCTCTCTCTCTCTCTCTCTCTCTCTCTCTCTCTCTCTCTCTCTCTCTCTCTCTCTCTCTCTCTCTCTCTCTCTCTTTTCACTTACCTTCTCTCATTTATTGTCATCACTCTCTCTTTTTCACTCTCTCCCTCTGATTCTCTATTGTCTCTCCCTCTCTCTCTCTCACTCTCACTCTCTCTCTCTCTCTCTCTCTCTCTCTCTCTCTCTCTCTCTCTCTCTCTCATCTTCAGGGGTCTTTAGGGGGTGAAATGGGAGAGGCCAAAACACTGCAATCACATGGTGATTTAGTCTCTCAGCTGAGAGTGTCCTCTGTGGCTTCTTGTACTGTAAGCAGGGCCGCTGACACTTTGGCTAGGCCCAGGACAAAGTCATCTGAAAGGGCCCCCTCAGCCCAATACATACAATGTAATGAGGACCCAATTCTGGGCCCCCTATCTCCCTGGGCCCGGGACAACTGTCCCCCTTGTCCTCCCCTGTTGGCACCCTTGACTCTAATCCTACCATTTCCCCTCTCATGGATGCTAGGCTTCCTAGCTATGTAGGTGCCTACTAACAGGTAGCATTATATTTTTAAGGATGTGAAAAGTAGACATCAGTAGCCGTCATTTTATACGGATACAGTATGTGTGTGCTGCTATAATCATTCAAGCGGTCCATCTATTCTTCCATCGATGCTTCAATCCATCCTTCTTTAGTGGCTTTTCATTTCCCTCTCTTCTGAAGTGTGCAGGGTTGGCTAAGCGTGTTCAAAATATGCTAATTAAGCCACGCCACTTGGTTCCTTCAGTCGAATGTGAATGGTTATTAATTCAAAGTTTATAATCTCATGCCGCATAAGAGAAGAGAAGAGAAAGGATGGTGGAAAAAAATAAAGACCCCACACTGTGGTCAGAATGTTGATTGGATTTTTTTTTTCTCTTATGGCTCCCTTCAAAATAGCTATTAGTACCTACCCACCCAGCCTCCAACTCACACACACACACATGCACACACACGCGCACACACACACACACACACACACACACACACACACACACACACACACACACACACACACACACACACACACACACACACACACACACACACATACACTCACGCACACACTTTCATACACACACATTCACACACACACACACACACACACACACACACACACACACACACACACACACATATACACATACACTCACGTACACACATACACTCACGCACACACACACACACATTCACACACATACACACACACACACACACACACACACACACACACACACATTCACACACATACACACACACACACACACACACACATTCACACACACATTCACACACACACACACACACACACACACACACACACACACACACACACACACACACACACACACACACACACACACACCGAACACACACACACACACACACACACCGAACACACACACACACACACATTTTCGGGGGGAAAATGAAAAAAAAAATCACATTAGCAAAATAATAACCTGTGTCATGGGTGGATTCGTTTTCTTTTTTACATATTAGATCAACCAAGTGAGAAATTGGAGGGGAAACTATGCGAGTGTATTTTTTTTCTCTCTCTCGACTGTTGCACGTTGATAATGATGCAGAGTGCTAATCCCACCGATTGGCTCGCTGGGCTGAGGTTAAGATGTACACACAGACACACACAGACACACGCGTACACGTACACACACACACTCACACTCACACACACACACACACACACAGACACACACGCATGCACACGCACACATGCATGCACACACGCATGCACACACACACGCATGCACGCACGCACGCACATACACACAGACACACACGCATGCACACACACACACGCGTGTGCACACACACACACACACACTGACAATCCCTGAGTCAATAACAATATCATATACTAGTGCAACATGGTGCCTGTCTGAATATCTATGCGTGTGTGCTTGTGCCTGCATGTGCAAGTGTGTGTGTGTGTGTGTGTGTGTGTGTGTGTGTGTGTGTGTGTGTGTGTGTGTGTGTGTGTGTGTGTGTGTGTGTGTGTGTGTGTGTGTGTGTGTGTGTGTGTGTGTGTGTGTGTGTGTGTGTGTGTGTGTGTGTAATAATGAGCGCTGGAAAGGCCATATTGAACTGAACTGATGTCGTAAATCAGAAACATCTTGCTTGCAGGGCAGGCGGAGAGAGACGAAGCCAACACCTGTCAATCGCACTTATGGTAAATCAACAGCACCCTGACACAATGGTAGCGGTGTGGCGCACCGAATGACAGCCACCGCACCAGTGTTAATTTCGTCAGCTTTTTTTGATTTAGTCTTAGTCTTAGTCACAATGACGAAAATCAATTTTAGTCTTAGTCATATTTTAGTCATTGCCTTCCCAATTTAGTCTTAGTCTTAGTCAAAATGACGAAAATCAATTTTAGTCATAGTCAAATTTTAGTCATTTTAGTCATTTTAGTCAACATTTCAAATTTTAGTCAACATTTCAATTTTTAGTCATTTTAGTCAATATTGTGGTGTAAAATAAATAACCTACAATGGCTATTGTATTATATTAGGTATTACTTTATTGCAGCAAATATTCACCTTGTTACTTGGTCATTTTCCACCAAAACCCAAATCAGTCATTTCAACATCATAGAGCAAAAGAACATCACACACACACACACACACACACACACACACACACACACACACACACACACACACACACACACACACATACATACATCCAGGTGCAGGCTGCGCTCTCTCTCTCTCTCTCTCTCTCTCTCTCTCTCTCTCTCTCTCTCTCTCTCTCTCTCTCTCTCTCTCTCTCTCTCTCTCTCTCTCGTGCATTAGAAGCTGCTGCATATTATATTTGATTTTGAGTTTGATCACGGAGGAAGCTACATGCTCTTCTTCACCTGACCGCGTGACTTAAAGCCTGCAAATTGCCGGCAGTGGGAAGACCAGACATCCCTAGTCTGCATGAAGTTCAAGAAGTCTCCCTGATAGTGGCTTCCCGATGGCCACGAGTCAGATAAAATACTGCTGATGTTAGACTATGCAAGTTAGCGGTTTATGTTTTCAATTGGCAATGCGAGCAGAGAACTATAATGACTCGAGCGGCATGTGTGGAATGGGCTTAAATAGATTGCGCGAGCACACTTCGTATGCCCTGCAAAAGTCCCAGGAAAAATAGTTAGGCAGGGGTATGCAGACTGGACGATAGAAAGGACACGCACATACAAATATTTAAACACTAATGCTGTTTTGTTTGTCGGGGATGTCGAGGTTCGATAAGCATGACCTGAAAATAGTTTTTGGAACTTAGGAAGACGCTGAAGACGCATGGATATGCTGTCGACTTCTTTGGGTCTTTTAGCGTTGCTCTCGACGAGAACAAGTTTCAAATCTCAACAGTTTAAAACTCCTTCGCGATCGCCCATCCATTGATTCTTTTCAAAACTAGGCTACAGTAGCCGTGCCTCTGTTACTTTAGACAGGCCAACTTTCCCCCTGCTGGCGCGCGCTCCCGCGGTGACTGATTTAAATAAATTCACAAATCCGACCTTCATGATTTGCTTGCGAACTGCCTACTCATATGGTTAAACAACAAATATAGCAAACATTACAAAAAAGAACAGACAACGAACGCCGGGCTAAGACAGCCTAAGTGAAAAGGAGAATAGTGGAAGCTCGAGGAGGTTTAGAATGACAGTATCAGAGGAGGATTGGCGTGACTGTCATTACCTACTGCAGAAACACATGTCTTCGTCATGGACAAGAGGGTTGTTGAACATGTTTCAAAATGAACACTTCCCTCAACGTCGGCTATTTTTTCTCTTTCTCTGGGAATGTTTTAGGACCTAAACTCAACTTAAATGGACTCGCTGAACTACTAGGCTACAGAACTACTGACTGAGCCGCGCCATGCACTGGCTGCCAGCAGATACACGCGAGGCAACACAGCGTGAGCGCAATCACCTATGTTCAAGACACTTAGGACTATATTGCAATTACAAATTACGAATTAATTATAAATAATTATATATTTTTAATGTCCATTCGTCCATGGCTTGTAAATTTCGTCTCGTCTTAGTCTCCTTGACGAAAATATTTTTTTTATTTTCGTCATATTTTGATTTGCTTGAGACAATTTTTAGTGCGTCATCGTCTCGTCATCGTCAAGGGAAAAAGGGGCGTTGACGAAATATTTTCGTCATCGTCGTGGTTGACGAAATTAACACTGCAGCACATACACATACACACACACACACACACACACACACACACACACACACACACACACACACACACACACACACACACACACACACACACACACACACACACACACACACACACACACACACAATGTCCCGCACCAACTGACAGGCCCAAAGATGGATGGCTGTTTGTCTCCAGGGTCCCTCCTTGCGTTCCAGCCCAACCGGCACGGCACACACACACACACACACACACACACACACACACACACACACACACACACACACACACACAACCAGGAGACGGAGAAGGTGGTGCGCCGCTTAGCAGCTGTGTGTAGTGTGGGTGCGGGTGTGTGCATGTGGGTGGGCTGTGTGTGTGTGTGTGTGTGTGTGTGTGTGCGCATGTCTGTGCGCGTGTATGTGGCTGCATGCCTGTGTGTGTGTGTGTGTGTGTAGGCTTTCTTGTCAAATAAAGGTCCTTGTTAACATGTATTTTATAGCTCTTTGTTTCACCTGCAACCCTCCTCTCTCTCTCACTTTCTCTATTTCTATCACTTGTACTTTCTCTCTACCATTCTCTTCCATACATATGATGGCACACACACATGCATCCAAAGACACACACACACACACACACACACACACACACACACACACACACACACACACACACACACACACACACACACACACACACACACACACACACACACACACACACACAGAGTATAACATTCCGTGAAAAAAGGCATTCCAATTTGGTCCACATGTGCCAGCATATGAGTAGAATACATGAGAGAGAGAGAGAGCGAGAGGGAGAGAGAGAGAGAGAGAGTGAATACATGAAAAGCATGAGCGCAATAAAATAAAATCTATCACCACCAACCGGCACGTGAACTTACAGTTCTTGAGCCCCCCAGCAAGAATAATGCCTCTAAATCACATAATCATTTTCATCTGCCAGAAGAGACAGAGGGGAGCGAGAGGGAGAGGGAGACAGAGAGAGAGAGAGAGAGAGAAAGAGAGAGAAAGATGTGGGGGTTGGGCTCAGCCTCACCAAGGAGGAATTCAGGCTACGAATATCATGCTGCCGAGACAAAGTTTCCCGTACCGCCCGGCCCGCCCGCCCGCTGTCTTTTCTTTTCCCGAGGACACGTCTCCCCACCACGCTCCTCTGAGGATTCAGGATTAGCCGCTTAATTCGGCTCGGCAAACAAACCCCTCCGCTCCGCCGCCATTTCCATCACCGCCTTTTCCGGCAACTTCTAATCACTGCTCTCCGTTTGCTTCTCCTTTTGGCCCCTTTCCTCTCCTCTCTTCCTCTCTCTCTCTCTCTCTCTCT
>NC_085876.1:26197480-26199980 GCF_034702125.1 Engraulis encrasicolus | reverse complement strand
ATTCATACGCTCTTTTCCCTCCATCTCCTTGCGGGCCTGACCTGGATAAAGCACGGCTACACGAGGGGAGGTGAGGTTAAGGACGCCCCGAGCAATTTCCAGCATTTCCCATCAGCTTTTCAGTCATGTTTAGTTAAAGTGTAGTTGCATCGAATCGCAATGGCTGGTAGAGATGTTGGTTACTTTAACGGGGGTTGCCTATTGGTTACTATATGTAACATCTTAACTGGATTGTGTTGAAATGATCGCTCCTGATTGGTCAGCTCAAGAGAGTTTCGTAGATGATGGTTGTTTTTGCCAGGTGTCTACTCGACTTCTCTTACTGTTACTGTAATATGGAAGGCATTGGTTTCTACTGTAGCCCGTCATTAAATTTCCCCCCAAAAGGGAAATACTTTGTAATTCCATTTCATTATTTATATTCAATTTTATTCATGCACGTTTTTATTAACAATTAATTATACATACATTACGTACATTATATGTCATCAACTCAAGTCATAATCATCTATGTCCACTCTATTCCATCTTTGTCTACTCCAGTTACTCACCTGTTATATAGCATATTATCTGTTGGTATGCTGTCTACTTTATTTCTCTGTGTACACAGGGCTCTAAGGTTTTTTTTTTCATCACCAGCCAAAATGGCTAGTAGTTGCTAATTTACTAGCCAAACACACACTTACTAATGGGTCAAAATAGCTGTTAAGTTGATCTTTTCTCCCAGCCAAACTGAAATTTCACCAGCATTTGGCTGGTTGGCTGGTGTTAATTTCGAGCCCTGTGAGCCAGTAAGTCACAATAACAGCCGTTGCTACATCTGTTATTGAATGCAACAGAGAATCGTTTACAGTTGCCTCACTCTTGGCCTGGCCTCTGCCTGATAGGTGCAGCAAGCACACAGGCAGACGGAGTCAATGTTTATCCTTCCCTCTAAGCCAGTAAACGGTAGCTGCCGCCGCTGCCACCGGTGTCGGTGTCTGACTGTTGACTCTGCCCCCCACCCACCCACCGACGGGGGGCCAGCACTTTATCAACAAAGGCCACACTCGCAAATTAGGCGAGTACATCTATGCAAAAAAAAGACCTAACCCCAAAAAAATTGATACAAAAGGGTTTTCAACTGATTTTGTTACCTCTGAGTGTCCTTAATAACATACTAAAAATCTAGGAAAATCTGACTTCAGGAAAGATGTCATTTTCAAGATCAAAGTTTTTTTAAATAAAGGTTACTACATGATAATTACATTGGCATGAACTAACATGTTTTCAGGATCTGTTTGTTTGGAGTGCTGTTTGGGTGGATAAAGACACTACTGCTATGATAATATCCATGTGCTGTTTGTCAGGGCACATCATCATTGATGAATCATGGTGTCACTAGGTATTTTGGGTCTTTCAGCAGCTGAACTGAATAGACAGGAGCCACTACATGTGTAAGTAGAGGGCAAGGTGAAACGGTTGGTACTGGAGACAGACAATGTCCTGAAAGGACATAGGGCTTTAGCATAGCTTTCGGGTAAGCCAGAGTAGGGCCTGTTGTAGCTTCATAGGCAAGGGTCAGGGCCTTGTATTCAATTAGGGCATGAAAAAAGAGGACATGACTGGGAAACTGAGGCTATGTGGTCAGAGAATGATAGATGGTCATCAACAATGACACCTAGATTTCTTGTGGCCTTATTTGAGGCAACAGTAGCAGAATCCATATTGAGCTCGATATCATGGCAACCTAAATCTTTGGCTGGGATCACCAGCAGTGCATTTGGGCGAGGCCCAACTGAAGGTTGCATTCCTTCATACTTGTGGATAGTTCAGAGAGGCAAGCGGAAATGTGTGTGACCGTGGAGTCATCTGGCACAAAGTAACTGTGCTTCATCGTTGTAACAGTAGTATGAGAAGCTGTGAGAACAGATAACATGGCCCAGTGATGTGGTGTACATGGCAAATAGGAGTCCCAGCACCAGCCCTTAGGACACCTCTGTGGAGAGGCTATGATTTGAGGACAGCTGACCTTGCCCTTGATACATGCTAAGAATGATACCACCAGACTCAAAGAATGTCTGGAAGAACTTGAGACCATTGACAGTAAATAGAATGGACGCCAAATCAACGCTATTTGCCATTCAACGCTTTGAAGCCAGATTTGGGAACATTCCAACTTACATTCCACCTTTAATAACGCCAAACGCAGGTGCTGATTGGACAACAACAAGACTTCTAACGGTCAATCAAACCATGTTCTGATGCTCATTGGTCAATTTAACTTTTAATATCTCTCTAAAACAAAACATCACCACAAAAAATCACCACCCTGGTAAGTTGGAGAGCAAAGGGACCTACTAGTTGAGCGAAAAAGTATCCCCCTGGAGTGGCATTTAAGGGAGATACAGGGTTTTATGTCTCTCATAGGAATGAATGGGATTTGGCAATTTTTTGGTCTTTTTGGGTCCAACCTTGGCTCCAACTTGGCTTCAACAATGAAATAGAATTTTGGCCTCCA
>NC_085876.1:26184980-26187480 GCF_034702125.1 Engraulis encrasicolus | reverse complement strand
ACCTTCAGAGTTCCATTCAAGAAAAAAAATCTAAATAGAACTAGAGATGGAGAGAATGAGGGCTGGAGAGAAAGGGGGGTGCGCTACCTAACTGGCAGAGCTCATCTGAAGACAGACACAATGTGTATCTCTGCTTGTGTCTGTCTCTGTGCACAGCCTGTGCAGTGGGCTGCCTGTGCCTATCCTAGATATTTGCCTCAGGTATACACACTGTGCTCAACATCTGACAACAACTCACTCCGACCCATCACAGGCCCATCCCCTAAGACTTTCTGCCTGAAGATGTTTAACCGTTTTCCACAGTAACAGCGCAACTGATCACATTTACGCTTACGTCATGGTAAAATCCAGGACTTTGTGAGGAAAGAAAATTAGTACAAAGGGGTAGAGGAAATATAAACAATAACGGAAATACTGACGTGACCTGAAATGAAGTGGGTGGAGTAGGGAACTCTCATTAGGGGAGTTCTGCTCAAGATAGATTGTGAACATGCTGAAGTTAAACGCCATGTTACGATAGAAACTGCTGTCAATTGCTACACGTTAACATGACGTTTTAAAATCCGAATGAAGAATTGCAAATTAAATAGTTCCGAATTGAAATAAACAATAACGGAAATACTGACATGACCTGAAAGCAGGTGGAGCTGGAAACCTCTCATTGGGGCGTTCTGCTCAAGATAGATTGTGAACCATGCTGAAGTTAAACACCATGTTACGATAGAAACTGCTAAAGCAAAGAATTCTTCACTTACTAAACGATAGAAACTGCTGTTAATTGCTACTTTTACATGACGTTTTTTAAAATATTTTCAAAGCGGAATTAAGCTTCATTTAGAATTAAGCTGAATTAATTTGGAATCAAAATAGACAGTTGTCGCTACACAAAAATACAAGGCGCTACAACCAAACAGTATTTGAAGCATGAACATTATCACATTTTCGATGAAGTGGGCGGTTATTAGCACCCTTAGAATAAATAAAAACTAGTAGGCCTACTGTTTAGAGGACATGAGCAGATTGTGTTGTGCACAATAGACACACAAACACACAGACAGCAGCTGACAACACACTCTTCCCTCCCACGGTCTCCAAGAACATGTGAACTGAAGTTGAACTAGAGAGATACTACAGTGAGAGGGGGAGGAAGAGAGAGACAGCAAATTTTATCTGAAGAAATGTCTGGACTTTTTTCTTCTTCTCTTCTCTTCTCTTCTCTTCTCTTCTCTTCTCTTCTGTCATTCTGTTTGTTCGTCTCTCTGCTCTCTTATCTTCTGGCTCTCCCCGCAGAGGATGGAGGGGCTCTCAATCCTCTTCTGTGACAAACACAGATATATATTTGAACGTTTCTTATTTTAGTAACCACCAATGCTTAATTATTGTTGGTAGAGGTGACTTACTTGACAAAATTGAGGACCCACTAGGTGCTTTACAATTACAACTGTATCAATAATAAGGCCTTATTGACAAAGAAGAAATGAGTAAATGCAGGCCATACATAACCTTAGGACAGCATGTTTAGGTGGCTAATATGTAAACCCTTAACTATTTGTATACGTACCTTATTTGCTATTCGAGGGTCAGTGAATCCACTTCTCATCTGTTGCTGGCCAAGTAGACCTGCACCTAGGCGGTAAGGAAGGTGACATTATAGACAGTAGCTGTGGTTTCATATTTGTTGGTTTTATAATTAGGCGGTTGTTGGGAGTTTGATTCTTGTCTCGGTAGTATGAACAGCAAGGGGGACGTTGTCGAAAATCATCCGGCCTACTTGCATGAGGATGGCTTTGTTTGGAGGCAATATTTCACGGATGCACAGCGAAGCAGATTATTAAAAAAAAAAAAAAAGCCCAGACTCATTTCAATTTTACAACCTATTCAGCATGAGCAACTGAACTCGGCTCAACTGAAAGAACACAGCCTTACTGTACTCAAAAGAGAGGTGTTACTACATAATGCCGCACACAGACACACACACAGACACACAGACACACAGACACAGACACACACACACACACACACACACACACACACACACACACACACACACACACACACACACACACACACACACACACACACACACACACACACACACACACAAAGGTTTATATGAGCCCACTACAATAGGGGAAGAAGGTGGGAGGAGGAGGAGGAGGAGGAGGAAAAAAAGCCACTTACGTAGCAAAAGTGCTGCTGAATACAGTTAGTGTGGCTTGCTTGCTTGCCTGCCTGCTTTAGAGAAAGATGGATGACGGGTAACTTTACGATGATAAGTTTTATAGCATAACAAGTATTGTTGTCCTAATCAGGTGCTGCAGGATGATGAATCTGTTGGTGTGGGGATGGAGCGGCTCGGCTGACGACAGCTCGCCGCTGGCGGATGCTAAACGTAGCAAGATTAATGCTTTACCTGCCAGCGGGACGGTACTCGCTCTTTCTCTCTCTCTTTCTCTTGCTCCCTCCCTCTTTCAGTCTCTCTCTCTCTCTCTCTCTCTCT
>NC_085876.1:26157480-26174980 GCF_034702125.1 Engraulis encrasicolus | reverse complement strand
GGTCACGGCAGGGTCTCGTTTCCACTGCTCTTCGGCCCATGTTGTTTACTAGCTGGGTCGCTGACAGCTTTTGCCATGCGGGCCCAAGACAAAGTCATGTGAAAAGCCCCCAACCCTAATACTGTACAATATAAAAACAACGTAATGAGGACCCATTTATGGGCCTCTCTTTCTCTGGGCCCAGGACAACTTACCCATTTGTCGTCCATCCACCCACACACGTCGGCTTCCAGAGTTGTATTAAGTAAAAGTAGAAGTACAAATGTTACAAATGTAATTACAACATTAGTGGTATGATATTACTTTATACAACTCTGTTGGCTTCCCTGAATACTAGTTTAAGTGTACAATAAGTTTAAGTGTACAATACTAAGTGATGGTTTTGCCGCAGTGCAAACTAGCTGGTGTAGGCCTGTGGTATGGATATCTCACAGGTGGGTGGTAGAGTTGAGTCTCCCATTGAGAACTACATACATTACATTTCATACATTTCATCCGGGGCTGGAAGGGGACCAAAAAAATGCCCTGGGCATTTCTGGCACAGACTGGAGGACACCCCCTCTAAACTGCTGGACATTCTCTAAGAAAACAAACAAACAAACAAACAACAACAACATTGGCCTCTATGGATCCTCAGCCCTCTGAGAAAATTCCCTGTATTCCAGATGACTAGCACAGCCTAGCCTGATTATCATCGACTTACAAATCTCCTCGAGACTTGGTCTGACCAAGAGCACAACAATTAATATTTCCCAAGCGGCATTCCCCAAACAGCCTACCTTGGTTTGCTAATGGTTGTTTGCTACCCAACAAAGTGGGAGGAGTTCCCAATTTTTCGGGAGCTCAGAAAGTACTTGCATTGCTCTTGACCTGACTAGTAGCAATGCTGAAGGTGTTACGTCACAAGGATGGCATGGCCTGGCTAAGCACAGCCATGCTTTCATCCAAATGGAGGTTTACAGTAAAAGAGGACATTCTGTAAACAAGCCACAGATAGAGAAATGCCCGTTCCGCTTCTGCAAGTGTACATGAGATCGTTTCAGCATGGAAAACGATCAAGCGGGCCCTGCCGTGGCCAACCGGTAGGGCACTCGCCTGCCATGCCGCTGACCCGGTTCGATTCCTGGGCCGGGTCCTTTGCCGAGCCCTCTCCGTCTCTCTCCCAATTCGCTTCCTGTCCACAGCTCACACGGTCCTATATCAAATAAAGTCGAAAAAAAACAAAAAAAGGGCATACTGAAAAACAGGCCACAGATAGAGAAATGCCCGTTCCGCTTCTGCAAGTGTAGCCTACATGAGGTCGTTTCAGCATGGAAAACGACTAAGCGGGCCCTGCTGTCGCCTTTGCCGACCCCTCCCCGTCTCTCTCCCAATTCGCTTCCTGTCAACATCTCACACTGTCCTATCAAATAAAGTCGAAAAAATAACTTTAAATAAAAAAAGGAAAACGACCAAGCGATATCCCGAAGCGCCTTTCACTGTGTGCTACAAGCTGATGAACTGGTTTGAATTGATTTTGTAAACATTGTTTTAACATTGTGAAAATAACTTAGTGTGCCTTTAACGGAATGGCACCATATAACAACAGGCCTACAGGTAGGACAGCAGCTTTGCTCCAGAGAGGGTCACTGATGCTAAGCCTCAGGGATCTCTGCTCACTGATTGAAGCGGCGTGGAGATGTAACCTTAGAGGGATTATAGCAAATCTCCAATAGCTCTGTCAGCTGTTACACATCTTTGTTTTTTTCCCCTTTTTTTGTTATTGTCAGCATATGATAGGCTTGCAGGGTTTTTTTTTCATCTCATGTGCTTGTGACAATATAGTGTGTTTTCATGTCTTGTCTTTGGCTGTGCTTGACATGTGGTAACCTCAAATCAAAAGGAGAGGCATCAAAAGAGTGCCTCAATCATCGTGGGATGAACGCAGCTGAAGCACAAAGGGAAGCCCAATTAGGCGTGCTGGATGCTCAGAGCCAGGGACGAGGCCGCCCTCTTGTGGCCAAAAGAGGAACTGACAGGAAATATTTTTATTATTATTATTTCCTACAGTGACAGATGAGGCCCTTATGAGGCAGTGCGGGTCGAAACACCTGCTACCCCAACTGTGAGTTATGTGACAAGCAACTGATTTTCATATTCACAACACAACAATAGACTGTCCATGAATGATTCAGTGTATGTAGATTAATGGCTATTCACATCGGACGCACGGGCAATTAACAGGTGACAGAAAACATGCATGTTATGTTAGTTTATGAAGAAAGAGCAGTTGTACTATGAATGAGGATGCCATGGAAGTGAATAGGTCCAGTATGGAAGCCATGCCATCTATTGGAGGCTCATTGTTCATTTTCACCCTTGTTGTTTTAGCGTGTCTTTTTGTTGTCCATATATATAGTAGCCTATACTGTGTGATACGGTGCTATTCAGTAGTAAAAAACTAAAGCCTCCACTATCTGATGTCCAGAGTCTGATTTCAGGTCAAGGGCAAAGGTAGGTGGCTTGGTCTTAGAGAGCATGATTAAATAAGATACGATGTCCTGATTTGATTGTCATTGCATTTGACTGAAATTACAGTGTAACACGCAGGTTCATTTGTACCAATTCATACTTTGAGGGCAAACGAGACCATTCAAAAGAAAATAAAGAATTGGCACTTTGAGATCCAAACAGTGACTAAGAATGCTGTCCTTTCTTATCTCTTGTTTCATTTGTCTCGAAATTAGCAGTTACTTAGTTATTACTTTTGCACAGTTGAGGATGTTGCATTAAGTTTATTGAGATCTTGAGGGATAAAACAAAGGCATGTATAAGACACCCTACCATAAAACAAAGAAACACACGGGGCACTCAGTACAAGGCCATAATGTTTTTCTTCCACATTCCACATTCACAAACTGAAGGCAACAGCACGAGAGTTGCCATTTACTTTTGTAAGGTATGTATGCCATTGTTTCATGCCCCTAGGCTCTGACATTTACCCTTGTGAATTATTTACAGTCTTTGCACTGCTTGCTTTGGTATTGGTTATGATTTGCTGTAAAGTTTTGTCTGTCAGTAAGTAGGCTAGTTTAGGCCCCCAGAAGACATTTCGGAATGCCTAGCTGCCAGAGAAACAAATACGGTACAAACACCTTAATTTCTAAATCATTCTATATCACTTCACTACTCAAGCAAAGGAGAATAAAACAACATTCACACACTTCTACATGGAATACACTTCATTCAATATTATTTTACACGCACCAGGAGCATTCAAGGCTTTACATGTAATGTATTGGACTGTGCTATGCCCTAACAGCTTATGGATTTAGTTGTATGAAAATACTCTACACTCTACTCTGCAGTGTTTTTACAGGTTTTTGATATGTGAATTTTGGAGTGTAATGCAAGACAAATTTCTTTAGAAACAGACAGTAGCCTCTTGCTACAGATGGGGTTGCCGGCAGGCCTATTCACTATTTGCTGAAAATGCTCAACTACATCATGACAACATTGCTATGACAATGCTACCAAGAGCCTTAAGAAACAGATTAAGACATAGTCATTACAATTTTGGTGACAGTACGATTATAATATGTTCTGCGCTAAAGGCTTAAATCATTATCTTGTCTTAGCTATCCTATGTTGCTTTTATCAACTCACAAAACCAGGTCTCTATTAGGGTCAACAGGTGCACAGTGCAGGCCAAGGCGTGTACTCCATGGGGCTACGGATAACCAACCACACGTAGCAAACATATGTGGGTCAAGGGGTGTGCGACGTGAAGTGAAGTGATGAAGTTGAGTGTTTAAGTGACTACTACTGGCTTGCTAGGCGATTTGTGTGTAAATATGCATATGCCTGTACCTTATCCCTTTATAGGGCAAGTGACTACATTTGATCACTTCCGATTTCTTGCAGACATATCACAAATGCCCCTGCCATGCCTCTCTACAACCAAGTGGGTTATATCAAATTAATCGGGGGGAATCAGGCTTTCACACAGATAGTAACATCATGACATTGAACCAATCAGCAGTGCCCTGGAGCCTGTCAAACTTTTTTTTTTCACTGGCGAGCAAGTGTCTACACGGTTCACGCCGGTGCCTTCCTCATTCATTAAAATGTTCCTCAGTTGAGTAGAGTAGAGTAGAGTAGAGTAGAGTAGAGTAACTGTATTGATCCCCAAGGGGAAATTCAGGAGCAACTGAACAGAACAGCTCTGAACACTCACTGAACCAACAAACAAAACAGAACTGACCTCTCCGTTTGCATTGCTTTTATGGCCACACCAATGACATTATAACACTGAGGAAATGACCTGCAAGTCAACTGAGCCCAGGAGGCATTCTACAAAAAAAGGAGCAAAAAAAAAAAACTATCCCCTCTCTCCTCAAGGAAGTTCCTGCCTGACTGACGGTCAAGTATGTTGGTCACCTGACCATGAAAACAAACAGAAACCTCTGTGTGTGTGTGTGTGTGTGTGGCCACAAAGCCCCACTGCAATGCATTGCACACGGCCCAGGTTTGACTTACTTTCAGCCACAACAACTAAGCGTCACATGACCGTGGTGATCCCTTCACAGGGGTGCGTGCATTTGAGGATGTGTGTGTGTGTGTGTGTGTGTGTGTGTGTGTGTGTGTGTGTGTGTGTGTGTGTGTGTGTGTGTGTGTTTGCGTGTGTGTGTGTGTGTGTGCATGCGTACATGCGTGAGTGCATTCGTGTGTGTGTGTATGTGTGCGTGCATGCGTAAGTGCGTTCGTGCGTGTGTGGGGGCATGTGTGTGTGTGTGCCGTGCGTGCGTGTGTGTTTGTAAGTGGGGGGTTAGCAGAAAGTAGAGTGACTTTCTCTGGTGGTAGACATGTGGTGGTGATGGTGGTGGATATGTGGTGGTGGTAGTGGGGGCCCCTGAGTGGGATAAAGCAGCCATAAAACTAAGCCCCTCCACACAGGAGCAGTTTGAAGAGAATAAAGGGGACCCCATGTCCCTCTTTGCCAAGAGGCCCCCAACGCCTTGCAACGGCCCTGGTGACCAGGGAACCTGACAGGGGGGGACAAAGGGGTCACTTGTCCCGGGCCCAGGGAGACAGGGGGCCCATAATTGGTTCTTTAATACATTGTTTGTGCTGGATGTGGGCCGTTTAAGATGACTGTCCCAGGCCCAGCAAAAGCTGCCAGCGGCCCTGCTGGTGACCTTCACTGCTGGTGGTGCTGGGCCTGTGGTGGTCGTAGTGATGGGGTGGGGGTAACGCAGTCATAAACACAGGCAGAGGCAGTCATATCAGGGAGGTCAACGATGGTACTCCCCTGGCTTTAAATCATAAAGGGGATAGGTATAGGGAGGGAGGAAGGGTTGGGGGATGGGGGGCGCTGTCAGGGAAGCCGACAGGGAGGCAAAGGGGTCATTTGTCCTGGGCCCAGGCAGAAAGGGGGCCCAAAATTGCGTTTCTGTCACATTGTATGTATTGGATAGGGGGCCCTTTCAGATGTCTTTCTCCTGGGCCCAGAAAAAGTTGTTGCAGGCCATGTGAAAATTCCTATTTTTGGATTAGATTAGCTTTAGTAGGCTAACTGGGCTGGCCGAGCATGCAGGATCAGACTGAGGTGAAGCAGGGGGAGGTAGGGTAAGGGTGGGGGAGTAAAAGCAGATCATGAGGGTGTTTTTTAAACACAGTGCCGAGAAATTATAGTCAGAGTGTTGTGTTGTGTTGACTCACAGCGGAGGTGTGCTGCTGGGAAGGAAACAATGGGAACACAGAGGTGTGGGGTGTTCTACGGCTCGTGTGATTAATTCCCACCTGTCTGTGATGATGAAGCAGGACGGTCTGTCAGGTGCGTTGAGGAGTTCCCAATATAAGTGGTGCCGGTTTTGGTTCTGGGAGAAAATCTGGTCTTGAGGAGATTTTTTTTTTTTTAACAATATTGGAAAGAGATTTTGTCCAAGAACATGCAACCTTGTACATCATAACTCATCAAAATGCTGTACTGCATAACATTAAGGTGAGATGTTTTTTTTCCAAACTATTCGGCCTACTAACCCACTTAACACCTTTATTTACACTACTAACACGTTTTGGGGAAAATAAACTAATCTCGGATGACTGTTGGACATATCTTGTGTTGTTTTTATCAGGATGGCCAAATGGAAAAGAACAAATCATTGAACTGTCGTTGGGGGACTTTCTGTGGTGAAACAGGACGTTTTAGGGGTGGCGAAGCCCTTGTCCATCAACTAGCTCGCAGGTCTCGGTTTATGGAATCCTACAGGAGCTCACGTTTGCCGACGGCCAATCAGAGCGGAGAGAGCCGCCGAGCAACAGGAACCTCTACCTTTGCCTCTAATACACTTGTATGTAAGAGCTGAAAGAATCCAACTTTCTTCAGACAGTACACTTGCTTCTCGTCAGTGGATCTCTTTTGTGTTTTAAAAAACACACCATAAAAGACCACCATGGCTCAAACAAGCATAAGACTTTGTGTGACTCTTCTCTGCTGTTTTAGTCTGACTTTTCTCAACTGTGCAGAGTGCTCCAAAGAGGACATATTTTCCAACGTGCTGGCCCTGCTGTCTCCGGGTGAAATGCACCTGACAGAGGAAGCTGTTCGTTCGGTTCTGACGGAGTTGGAGAAACGTGTGCAGTGCAGCGATGTGTCGTGTGGAAAGGTATTTTAACTCGCTTCAACTTACTTTTTCCAAGGTCGAGGTCCAGCAATACCGCAGCGATAGTAACGTGCGCTACTGAAAATACCCATCTGGAATTTGGTGAAGTGCGCAAAGGGAGGGAAACAGTTCAGACTGAGCGATGGCTTTAACTGAAATAGAATATCACAACTTTTTGGTATCATAAAGATAGAATCATCCTGCATTCACTGTGATAGTTCATCGAGCCTTGTCTTAAATGTTTATACTTTTTCATTTGCTATTTGCCTGCTTTGTACCGAGCTATATAGCCTAATATTAATAATATCGAGTTGGCTATTATAACAATTACAATAACATTGATAATACTATATTTTCGTTGAGGTGTAACTATATAGTTTACCCTACATGTAGTTTTTTGTCAATCAATTCAATAGGTTTAAGTAATCCTATAACAGGAAGGAATAATTTCATTTTAAGTGCCTCAAACTAGCATAAAAGGAACAAAAGTAATGAATTCAAAGTAGAATAGCGTTTCATGTAGCCTATTACATTTTTGCCACAACCTCTCTGGTTTTCAATCCAATATATTACAATTATCTATTCATAAGAAGATGAAGGCATGTGTGAAGAATGTCTTATTCAAGATGATATTGACTTGTACATTCATAATTATTGAAAAATGAAAACAATTGCAAATGAAAATGGCAAACTTTTCTTGAAACACTTCAACTTTTATAGGATATGGACTTTGTCTCAGGTTCAATGGGTCTATACATGACATCCGTTGCACTTAGCCCCACAGTGTCATTTGCACGCAGTGCACAAAATACTTGTGATATGTCAACAAAAGCCTGAAAAAAAAAATATTTTTCATTCAAGTAAAATAAAATGTCCCCTGTTTAAATATTGATAGAAGTTGGGCAAGTCACACTTACTGAAAAGATTCTGGGAAGCTTTTTTAAAAGCCCTGTTGCGCAAACATACATTTCCTCGATCATGTTTCCTGGTTTCATACTTTTGAGCTAAAGAAACTTATCACAACCATGTGATGCTTTGGGGTTTAAGGTATGTAAGAGGTAGGCCTATGTTAAATTGAACAATAGAAGGTTTCTCTGAGGAATGGTCTCTGCTACCAGAAACAGGGGTATTCGTTCCAGTTTTAAAGGGTGGAAACTGTTCCCATGCACAGTATTCCTCCAACACATGTCCTTAAAAACTGGTTAGTGAAATTTACCTGTCTGGTTATTAGTGTAGTTATAGCATCATCTAAAGGCTAAATCGAACAGGTGGCCGGAAGTTCACTAGGCCTTGGTCTGGCTACACGGACATTTCTTGAGAACGGCTATGGTTTTATCAGTTTATATGAAAAATGAAAAAAGGTCGCACCATGCATAGGTTTTTTATTACACAGACGTGTTACGGCGTTCTGAATTTATGTGTTATAAGAGGGCCAAATGGATGTCTTTACAAAAATATCCACATACCTACATGTAAACAGGGCCTATGAATATTTTGAGGTTTTCCCCACATATACTTGCAGCAATAATTCAGATAATTTCGATGTTTAGGCTGCAGATGATAAATTCATATCCGTTTTGGAAGATAAATAGGCTATTAAAGTCTACTTTATTGTTATAGTTTCAATGTAGTCTCTCTCCTGTGGGCCTATAGCTTTGAACAACCCCCCCCACCCCCCCACCCCCATCTTGTCCATTTTAACGGTTGCATTTTATTCTGCCATCTTCCCATTGCATCACATTGTTTAATTGGTACATTCATTGTTGTTTAATGTGTCCTTAATGGCTGTCTACGTACATCTAGTACATTTTACAGTGTTGATTCAATAACTGAAGAATAGGACACCAACACTACAAGACATTTTACTCCGAGTCTGTAGGCTAAGTGTTGAACTAACACGGCCACCAGGGGCGGCGCTACAGGGAGGGCGAGCAGGGCATTTGCCCCTGGGCCCAGGGCCCTCCCGTATTCATGCTGGGGGCCCTATTGTGACCCTTGGCAGGCCGTATGGGGGCCCTGCAAGTGTCTTGCCCTGGGGCCCTGTGTGCAATTCTTCCGCCGCTGACTGCCACACTCACTGTCTTCAACGACAGCGTGTTCATCAGGAAGCAACAGGATGCCAATTAGTTCAATAATCTTCTTGGCACATGAGCAACATGTAACGCAATTGACAACTTCCAAACTTATGTAACCTAACTGACAACTTCTGCTGCCATATAAGGAACCACAATAGAAATAAGTCCTGGACTTTTTTGTGTAAACCCCTGTCTATTTATTCCTTTCAATGTATGGTTACTGTTGCTGTACAATGTGTTTACATCTAATAGACAAAATAAATTAATTAATGAATTCATTCAAAGGTTACATTTGCTCCCCGAGATGCAGGGTCCCCAAACTTGGCTGGATTTTATCATTTGCTTCTTTAAAAAAAAAAAAAAAACTTTGTGTGGGGTTTCCGAGATTTGGACATTTTATGTTATGAGGCCAATATCAAGGCATGTCGTTATTATGACAAGTACAGCAACAGGAAATGTTTGTCTATAGTGGCCATGGCAGTAACATACTGATAAAGCCGATATCAGACGAGACAGAACGAAATGAGCTTCCATTTAAATGATAAACTGAGAAAACAGAATGCCTTTTTGTTTGTCTCTATTGATATGAGCGTACACACGCTATGTGCACAAATGCACACTATGAACGCATGAATCACAACATTGAAAAAATGTGTGTGAATTACACTGTGGTCCACGTGTACAGCATGTCATGGTGATAAACACCACTTTATATAATTATCACTCTCATGTTGTGGTCGTTGTACTCACCACCTCGCAGTTATTATTATGGTCAGGGACAGATTAACTTAAGGAAGAAAAATCCGCACTCACAAACTGCGTCTCATTATTTATTTATATTACCACCATGTCCAAAAAGCAAACGCGTTTCGGCTATCAAGCCTTCATCAGGCTTGATAGCCGAAACGCGTTTGCTTTTTGGACATGGTGGTAATATAAATAAATAATGAGACGCAGTTTGTGAGTGCGGATTTTTCTTCCTTAAGTTGATACATTTTATCTCGCACCCTTTCGTTTTTCCAAGAAGTTGAGCGCGTCCTTTGCCAAAACAGGGACAGATTAACACACAGGCTAGATATGACTGCATCATAGTATCAGGAATGCATTTCTCACTCAGAAATTGTGATACCAACAAAAGAAGAACGATAAAGGGAAATCTGATTGTTCAATGCAAACTACATACAGTGTGTCTGCAAAAAGGCTGACAATACAATGTTCCAAAGTATTCAAAGTGCATTATTCACACTGATTGACAGAGCGGAATAAGTTGCACATTACATTACAAATTAGAAATGACATTCTGTAACATTTATTCTCTAGTATTGGGAGGGATACAGAATAAAATATGAATCCCAACTCTGCTATGCTAGTCCATGAGCATGCACACCTCATGGGTTAGTGGGATATATTTAAAAGTATGCAAACCTTTCCAACACAGGGGTGTACCACCAAATTCTGGGCTCTAAGCCTCCCCATATGATATTTTTTATATTATTTTTTTTCTTGTTTATTTTTTGTTTTAAACTTAAAGTACTCCACCAATTAGTGGGGCCCTGTAGACCCACTCCCCCCTCCCCCCCATTCCCCTTTACCTCCCCTAGCGCTAATGTCACTAACACTCCTGTCCTCCCCCAGTGTCTGTCCGTGGACCACGTGGGTCAGCTGGTCTCCAACTTCTCCTCGAGCCGGGAGCTGGACATGCACGGCTACTTCCACCTGGCGGCCGGCGGCTGCCTGTACCTCAGCGCACCTGAGCGGGCATGCCAGGCCGCCAGGGAGGGCCGCTGGGCACAGGAGACGGACCAGTTCATCCACAGCCTCATGGAAGGAGGAGGAGGAGGCGACCACCACCATCACGGGGAGGAAGAAGATCATGAGCATGAGGCGGCGGGAGGAGAGGAGGAGCACGCAGAGCACGAGGGCGAGGAGGTGGAGAGGCTGTTTCACCTGATGGAGGAGCACTACCTGCCTGAACGCAACCAGGTGTGTGTTGGGAGGAACGGAGGGAGGGAGGGGAGTGGTATGTGTGGGTCTTATACCTATCTTCTACGTATATTACATCTATCATACACCTACACTCACCGACCACTTTAATTGGCACACTTTTCCAATTGCTCATTGATGCAAATTTCATTCAAAATCATTCAATCACACAGTGCCAACTCAATCAAGACTATCTAATGCAGTTCAAACTGAGCATTAGAATGGGGAATAAAAGTGATTTTCTGTAGGTGACTTTGAACATGGCATGATTGTGGTTGCCAGATGGGCTTGGTTTGCGTATTTCAGAAACTGCTGATCTACTAGGTCTAGGATATTCATGCACAGCCATTTCTAGGGTTTACAGAGAATGGTCCAAAAAAGAGGAAATATTCAGTGAGCAGCAGTTCTGTGTGCGAAAATGCCTTGTTGATACCAGTGGTCAGGAGAATTAGCCTGATTATCATCGACTTTCAAATCTCTTCGATAACAATTAACATTTCCCAAACAGCGTTTCCCAAATGGCCTACATTGGTTTGCTAATGATTGTTTGCTTCCCAACAAATTGGGAGGAGTTCCCGTATTTGCAGGAACTCAGAAAGTACTTGCATTGCTCTTGACCTGACTGGTAGCAACGCTGAAGCAGTTGTGTCACTAGGAGGGCACGGCTTGGCTAGAGGAGAAATGGCCAGACTGGTTCGACCTGAAGCAGTAGCTCAAATAACCACTCGTAACAACCAAGGTATTCATAAGAGCATCTCTGGTGCCACTCCTGTCAGCTAAGAACAGGAAAAGTCATATAATTAGCACAGCAAGGTTTCCCCCAGGATTTTCTTGAAGGTGCGGTGGCAGGACCCCGCCAACCAAGGAGACCCCTTTACTTTCTGAGTTCCTGCAAATACGGGAACTCCTCCCAATTTGTTGGGAAGCAAACAATCATTAGCAAACCAAGGGAGGCCATTTGGGAAACGCCGTTTGGGAAATGTTAATTGTTATGCTCTTGGTCAGACCAAGTCTCGAAGAGATTTGAAAGTCGATGATAATCAGGCTAATTCTCCTGACCACTGGTATCAACAAGGCATTTTCGCCCACAGAACTGCTGCTCACTGGATATTTCCTCTTTTTTGGACCATTCTCTGTAAACCCTAGAAATGGCTGTGCGTGAATATCCTAGACCTAGTAGATCAGCAGTTTCTGAAATACGCAAACCAAGCCCATCTGGCAACCACAATCATGCCATGTTCAAAGTCACCTACAGAAAATCACTTTTATTCCCCATTCTAATGCTCAGTTTGAACTGCATTAGATAGTCTTGATTGAGTTGGCACTGTGTGATTGAATGACAGGTTCAGAGTTCTTTTACAACACTCGGTATAACACTCTTTACAACATTCAGTATGGTCAAAATTTGGTGTCAACAACATGAAAACATGGATCCACCCTGCTTTGTATCAAGAGTTCAGGGTGGTGATGTAGTGGCGTAGGAATATTTTCTTGGCTCAATGTGGGCCCCATAGTAGCCTATGAATTGAGCTTTGTTGGAATGCTACAGCCTATCTGAGTATTGTCGCAGGGAGATTCTGAAGGCAAAAGGGGGTCCAAGCCAGTGTGTGTGTGTGTGTCTGTGTGTGTTTGTTTGCATTTATTTGTACATATTTCTCTGTATTCTACACCTGAAAGGAGGATACTCAGAGCTTAAGGAATAAGTCTGTGGATGTTTCTTTGTGTTTTGTGTTGTAGCATGTGTTGTAGTGCTGTATAGTTGCATGATCGGGTATACATGGTGTGTAGGGTGCGTGAGCGTTTGTGTGCTTGCATGCAGAGATGTCTTGTAGAATGGAAAGTACAAGATGGAATAAACACAGAAGTAAAACAAAACAGTAAAGGCGGACTCAAAACTTTTACTGGAGTTATAGTCTGGCTTCGACTTCTCGTTTTTGTGTGAAACTGAGCCCTTTGAGGTATGCCCCATACCTGATGCGAAACTTCCCGTACTGCCTCTAGTTCCAGTGAGCAGGTCAATCCTTCCGCATTGCCAGCTGCCAGGGTCCGATCATGACTTAGAGACAGGGATTATCTGTACTGATAGGACTGAGAGATATCATGATACGCGATATGATATGAGACCCAACTCTCAAGGTGATGATACAAGCTGTCTGGGCAGCTTTTTTTAACCATTCCATCAGATAATGTATTGTCATTCATGATGTTGCCTGGCAACATCGCTCAAAAAGTCGCCCTGTGTATCATCATTATCTTTAGACTTATCGTGATAAGGCAGGTGGGACCTGACTCTCAGCAGAATAAGCAGTATCTGGAGTGGGAAGTGTCTACAACACAGTAATCTGCCTTACCTGCACCTAGGGAATAGAGGTGTGTGGCTGTGGGTTGGTCGCTGTGTGTGTGTGTGTGTGTGTGTGTGTGTGTGTGTGTGTGTGTGTGTGTGTGTGTGTGTGTGTGTGTGTGTGTGTGTGTGTGTGTGTGTGTGTGTGTGTGTGTGTGTGTGTGTTTTGGGGGGGGGGGGGGGGGTTGGAAGCATACTGTAGGTACACACCCCTTTCAGAAGTGTGTTATTGTAATTAAGCAGAGGCAAAACCTTTTTCATAGGGCCAGTCATGGGTATGCTGTTAGGGCGTCAGACTTGTATTCCAAAGGTTGCTGGTTCGACTCCCGACCCGCCAGTTTGCTGGGGGTAGTAATTAACCAGTGCTCTCCCCCATCCTCCACCTTAACTGAGGTACCTTGAGCATTGTACCGTCCCGCCGCACTGCTCCCTTGGGGCGCCATAGAGACATAAATGCAATTTCGTTGTGTGCAGTGTAAACACTGTGCTGTGGAGTGCTGTGTCACAATGACAATGGGAGTTGGAGTTTCCCTGTTGGGCTTTAGGCTTTAAAAAAAACTTTTACTACTCCTATTGTCCCTAGTGGTCTGTTGGTGTGCTTTGGAGTGCTGTGTCACAATGACAATGGGAGTTGGAGTTTCCCTGTTGGGCTTTAGGCTTTAAAAAAAACTTTTACTACTCCTATTGTCCCTAGTGGTCTGTTGGTTTACTTGGTCATGGCGTCACGTGCCCTTTTTTTGCCATTTGGAAAAACTAACAGATTGCAGGCATCATTTGATTTTGATGTAAATGTTTTAAGTTATCCCTGATGTAGTATGTGTCTGTGTGTATGTCTGTGTGTTTGTCTGTGTGTATGTCTGTGTGTCTGTGTGTGCGCACGCGTGCACATGTGCCTGTTTCCACAGCCCTGCGTCACCATAACAGACATCCTGAGCGATATCCATCGTCATCACCATGGCAACGAGACCCTGGAGGGTCAGCATCAGGACCATGATGGCATGGGGGAGCATGAGGAGGAGCATCACGAGGAGGAGCATCACGACCATGGGGACCTGGAGGCGATGTTCGGGGCGGTGCTCTACCACGCCCTGAGGGGACGCTGCCTGACCACCAGGGAGCTGCCTCAGGAGGACTTCTTCCTAGACTTCATCTTCGGACACTTTGGCTCTGACAATGCCACTCTGCAAGGTGACTCTTTAAAAAAAAACATTTGTAGCCCCTTAATGCACACCATACCTCCAGTGGCATGTTGTAATAGTCATTGAAAAGTTAACTACCATAGTACTACAATACTATGACATAACACAGGGCCTTTAGTAATGCACTACGACTTGGTCATTGACATCCTGGTAACAGCAAATCTTAACGGGTTAAAACAATTTTAAAAAAATCTTTATATTGAGACTCACGAGAGAGAGAGAGAGAGAGAGAGAGAGAGAGAGAGGGATTAGGGCTGTGACATGACCCAGGCCGGATTCGAACCTGGGTCATCATGGGCATGCAAGCTCATATGTGAAGAGGGCTTAGCATTGCTGCATCAAAGCACCCCCCTAAGTTGACTTTTGTAACGGGATGTTGTCATTGTAGAAAGCGATGTACTGTAGCATGCCATTTTTGCAAGACTGGACAATCCTACGCCAGTCAATCAGCAAACCAATAGATCTCTGCTACTTTGCTTGGGAGATGTTAGGATAATTTCTTCACACACCTTTGGTACATTTACTGTAATAGATTTTTGCATACATCACACTTCAAAATGATACAGATATCACATATTGGGCCTTTAATATGCCTATTAAAACGATGTTAATTGATGTGAACATGTCTTCATCCTCGGACACGTTGGCTCCGGCAGTGTCACTCCACAAGGTGACTTTCTTCCTCTGCGCAGCCACCGCCAGTGTGATGTTAATCATTTATTTCACTTTGACGGCTCCGCGTTTTGACATGTTTTTGTCACAATTATTCATCGGTCGCAGTCGAGTGAGTGTGTGACAGAGTCGCTTCAAACAATAATGTTCACATCATCGTGCGCTAGGAGAGTTTGGAGAAAGTTCTGACAGCATGGCATAGAGAGAGCTACACACACACACACACACACACACAAACGCATACACACACACTATAGACAATGTTAGACCTAGAGACAAATGAATACAGACACAGGCATACAGAGAGAGGGAGAGAGGAAGAGAGAGTCAGACTGAGGAAGAGAGAGAGAAAGCGCGAGAGAAATCCAAATGAAGACAGATAGAATTATGCAGAGATTATTTTAAGCAGCTATCTGGTGGCGGTGCATGCAAGCACATAATTTACTTTAAACATTATTATTGTAGCCTCTTACTGCAGATAGGGTCGCCGGCGAGCCTATTCACTTTTTGCTGAAGATGCTCAACTACATCAAAACAACGTTGCTATGACAGTGCCGAGAGCCTTAAGTAACAGATTAAGACATAGCCATTACAATTTTGGTGACAGGAAGGTTATAACATAGGCTAAGGGTTAACCCCTTAGCGCAGCACTTTGGCTCTCTGTAATGTCATAGCAATGTTGTTATGATGTAGTTAAGCATTTTCAGCAAGTGGATAGGGTCGCCGGCGACCCGTGCTGCAGTAAGAGGCTAAGCAGCTATCTGATAGCCGTGGATGTGAGCACATTATTTTGAACAATATTATCTTAAGCAGCTAACTGGTGGCAGCGTTTATACAAGATAATGACTCATCATGACTCATCATGACTCATCGCGAGATTCCCAAAGCTTATTTTCCCGTGCAAAACAATAACAAGGACTTTTTCCCACAGCGCTCCTACAGATTTGTCATTCATATAACAATAACTCAGTCAACACCTAACAATGTTACTTTGTACACTATTCTTACTTTATACTCCAGTCAACACCTCCTAACCATATTACTGCACATCAACAGTTAACAACCTGTATGCATGGTCGTAACTGTGTAAGTCAGGATTTTTGCACAGGTTTGAATGAATCCTTCAAATAGACCATGGTTTTATTGTAGTAATCATGGTTTCTCTATGTACTCTGAACCAACCATGGTATTAATATGGCTTATCCATGTTTTTTGGGGGTAACCGTGAAAACCGTTGATCCTGACTAACCATGGATCATGGTTATTCATGGTTGTTGTGTTTTTTTCAGCATGGTTTGTGTCTAAGGTTTAACCATGGTACAAACCATGCTGAAAAAAGCATGGTTAATTGTGGGTTTCATGGTCACCCAAAAAAACATGAGAACTTGCCGTGAGCAGCCGTGGACTGAAGATCACAGAGTTGTAGGTTCGAACCCCACCCTTATCTCTCCCTACTCCTCCATCCATGACTGAAGTGCCCTTGAGCAAGGCACCTAACCCCACATTGCTCCAAGGACTCTCACCAATATGTGCGTTGGATATAAAAAGCGGCAGCTAAGTGTAATTTAATGAATAATTCTAAACCATGGTAAAACCTTGGTTAGTTTTCGGAGTAAAACCATGGTTCACTTTATAGTTAAACCATAGTCAAACCAAAAACCGTGCCGAACCATGCTAAAAAAAACATGAAATCATGGTTAACCATGGTCGATTTTCGTAAGGGAAGAGGTGGGTAACAATGGGTTCTTCTTTTCTTTGTAATTCTTTACAAGGCGAGACACCTTGATGAAATTCAGGAAGTAGCTAGACAAGACGAGACGCTGCCAAAGGCAACAGCCAAAATGTTTTGTCTGCTTTCCTGCTGCTATGTAAAAAAAGAAAAATTACAAAGAAAAGAAGAAGAACCGAGTGCGATCCACCTCTTCTTTCTACGGTTTATTGAACTGGAGAACCACCACACATGGGAGAGCGCAGTGTCTTAACCACTACTCCTGCCACAGGTTTAAAATGAAATTTGGCATTCAAATAATCACACAGCCAACACACAGTCCATACATATTACACAGTGGTACACCAGGCACATCTCGTGCCAACAGTAACCCAATGGCACAGTGCCAGAAGGCCTACATATTAAATGTAACATGCTGTATTACATACTGTGTTAAACTGCACATAATGAATGTAAGAGTGTTGAATAATGTGCAACCTATTCACCCATTTATTGTGCAGAACTAGATGTGTATAATAATGTAACTAGAAATACACTCTGTTTTTGTGGAGTGTGAAACTGGAATGTCAAAATATATCGCAATGGTGAAGAATTTCTAAAAAACAAAATCCTGAATCCGGATCAAACAAACAGACAGACAAACAGACTCCTTGGCGGAGGTAATGATTATGTAATGTGTTATGATTTTATACTGTAATAACGTGTCATTTCTTCACCCGTTATTTCTGTGGCCGCCTTCAGATTTGGACACGGTGATGAAGACCTTGAACCTGGCCCAGGAGGAGCATGGAGGTGACGACCATGGCGACCACGGTCACGATCACCACGACGATGCACGTGACGTGACGATGATGAGC
>NC_085876.1:26082480-26152480 GCF_034702125.1 Engraulis encrasicolus | reverse complement strand
TTCCAAGTGTGCTCATTCTAATTAGTCACGCCCAGTGATTGGATACTCCATAGAGTTCACCAAAGAGTATCCAAACACTGGGCGTGACTAATTGGGCTGAGCACACTTGGAAGTGTGCGCACTAGGTTTTGAGAAATACCCCATGTCTACTCCTGAAGCGCAAGCAGATGTGGCATGCTAACCGCTAACAGGCTATTTCGCTAACACGCTAACTGCACACAGGGAGAGGGGGTGCGGGGATGGGAGATGAGAGGAGAGGAGCCGTAGTGTCATTGATTAGATTAGCGGATCACATGTTGGGCTACTTCGTATCCCATGAGGCGTTCATCAAATTAGATTTCCCTGTCAACCGTGCCGATGACAAATATGATAAATTGTATCAACCACAGGGCGGACTCTGAATTTCATGTTTAATTTTTTTTTCATGGCTTTGCGTCTTGCGGGTTTTCTCTGCTGTGCACACGGACAAGAAAATGAATGATCTGGTTGTCCCCGTGGCACCACAAATCAGATATGAACTCCAGATATTAAAATGTATTACTCTCTCCCCACAGAAGCAATTTAGCAATGCCAGCCAGTACAGAGTATCAAAGTAACCTAAAGTGCATCATAGAATCTTTTGGCTCCAGGCCTATCTTCTCCCTATACTAAAAATATATAATTTATATTCTCCCCACCACTGGAATAAGTGACTATGAAATATGTACATTGTCCACTGTGCCTCTGTGTGTGTGTGTGTGTGTGTGTGTGTGTGTGTGTGTGTGTGTGTGTGTGTGTGTGTGTGTGTGTGTGTGTGTGTGTGTGTGTGTGTGTGTGTGTGTGTGTGTGTGTGTGTGTGCGTGCGTGTTTGCGTGCGTGCGTGCGTGCGTGCGTGCGTGCGTGCGTGCGTGCGTGCGTGCGTGTGTGTGTGTGGGAGAGAGAGAGAGAGAGAGAGAGTGTGTGTGTGACTGTGAATGTGTGTGTGTGTTCAGTAGGAAGATTACTCAGCAGATTTGGTTCCTAATGATATTAGCTTGTAATGTGGAATCAAGTAACTTACATAATATGTATGTGAGTGTGTGTGTGTTCAGGACCCATTAATACAACACAGAATAACTTTTAGTGTTTTTATGACAATTGACTATCGTCTAATCTGTGTGTGTGCGTGCGTGCGTGCGTGCGTGGGTGCGTGCGTGTGCATCCCTGTCCCTCTCTGCCCCTCTCCAGGGTACATCTATGCCACCATAGCCAACGTGTTCATCACCCTGACGGCGCTGTTTGGCATCGCGGTGCTGCTCTGCACCCGCTGCAGCACCATCTTCCAGCTCAGCATCCAGTTCTGCATCGCCCTGGCTGTGGGCTCACTCACTGGGGACGCGCTCCTGCACCTCCTCCCCCAGGTGAGGAACACCTCCTCCTCCTCCTGCTACTACTACTACTACTACTCCTCCTCCTTCTCCTTCTCCTTCTCCTTCTCCTTCTCCTCCCCCTCCTCCTACTACTACTCATCCTCCTCCTTCTCCTTCTCCTTCTCCTCCTCCTACTACTACTACTCCTTCTCCTTCTCCTTCTCCTCCTCCTCCTTCTCCTCACTGATATACTGTATCCTCCCTTCATTTCTTTCTCTCCATCTTCCTCTTCCTCTCCCTCTCATCCTTTACTCCATTCTCTTCTCCTCCTCCTCTTCCTCCTCCTTTATCTATCCCCCCTTCATGTCCTTTTCTTCCTCTTCCTCTCCCTCTTCTCCTTTACCCTCGTCATCTACCTCCAGCTGTACCACAGGGCCCTGGTGTTTCTGCCCATCTTTTTGTCTGTCTGTCTGTCTATCTGTCTGTCTGTCTGTCTGTCTGTCTGTCTGTGTGCCTGCCGTCCTGTCTGTCTCTCTACTCTCTCTTCTGACTGCCAGCCAAGACCTAGTCCTGATTTTGCTGCTTCTAGTGTTGTATGACCACGACTGTTCTATGGATCATACTTTTCTGTTCCGGCTGGTCTGTCTGTCTGTCTGTATGTCTGTCTGTCTGTTTAAGACCTGTCCCATTCTCTCCACTGCTGGATGGGTTTTGATTGATGACAGTACTTTGGTTTTGGCCGTCTCTCCACAGGGATGGACTGGGATCATAAAACAGCCTGGGTATTTTTGCCGCAGACCATCCCCTCACGCAGCCCCCTGTTTTGTTATGTATAGTTCAGTCCACGATCTTTAACGATAGCCCAAGGGTCCACCCCATCTACACTGACGGCCAATCTCATAGCAAAAACAAACAGGGAAACAAACAACAAAAAAAGGTATCCCTGGACTGTCGGCACAGTGGGAACATTCCCAGCATGCCAGATGACCAGTCCAGCCCTGTCTCTCCATCCACTGTATGCCCCCCTCTGTCTTACTGTCTACTGGCTGATGTTATGACGGCCTCTTTACTTTTGCTACTACCAACCAAACGTCATACACTCTTTACGCTCCTTCCTCTGTCATTCTGCCAGCTCTTTCTGTTATTTTTTTCCTGCAGTTAGTCCTTTAAGTGTTTCGGAGAATTCATCCAGGGCAAGCACTGTTCCGTAATTTGTCAGCAAGAGGCAGGGTTAATAACCCCCCTTCATACAGAGCCTCCATTATAAACATGCTCTTACCAGAATGGTAATGAGCAAGTCTTAATCTGTTAGTTAAGACTTTCGTTAATGTCATAGCAAAGTTGTTATTATGTAGAGCTGTTTTTACAGTAAACACTGGGTAGGAGGATACAGTGATATCATTTTCAGCTGTGTCTCTCAGACCAATATGCTATCTTGCTAAAATGTTGTGTCATTCTAATGCTGTACTTTGGTACTGTATTATACAACACAGTGTAATCATCACGCAGCATCTTAAATCCATGATGTAGTATCACAGGCGAGCCATAAGCATAAAGCATTATGGGTGACACCCAGTTTTAATGATACCTGCCTGCAACTGGGTCTGCTTGACATTTGCAACCTTGCAAAACCCAACCACTCAACCCTCCATCTCGCCAACCCCCTTTCTCTCTCTCTCCCTCTCTCTCTCTCTCCTATCATTTTCACACCCTCCTATCATTACTTTACGACCGTGTTATGTATTCTCTCTCTCTCTCTCTCTCTCTCTCTCTCTCTCTCTCTCTCTCTCTCTCTCTCTCTCTCTCTCTATCTCTCTCTAGGATATCGGGATGTATTGTGAAATGTACGATGGCTAAACGTTGTTAAAATAAAGGCATTTTTAAATCTCTCTCTCTCTCTCTCTCTCTCTCTCTCTCTCTCTCTCTCTCTCTCTCTCTCTCTCTCTCTCTCTCTCTCTCTCTCCATCCTACCATTACCCCTTTCACTGTTGTGTCAAACTGTCTGCAGAGAGCTAACCTTGTCATCAGCAGTCATGAGTCATAGGATCACAGTCTGTCCGCCTCAGCACTTTGTGTTGCAGCTGCAGTGCTGTGCTGTTGTTGTTCTAGTGGTAGTGTTGTTATTGTTGTAGCAAGTGGCGCAGGTAATATGGTGGCGTACCGTTGCTCACCTGTCGACACAAGGTCATGTGAAGTGACCCTACTGCCGCTGGGTCTCTCTCTCTCTCTCTCTCTCTCTCTCTCTCTCTCTCTCTCTCTCTCTCTCTCTCTCTCTGTCTCTCTCTGTCTCTCTCTCTCTCTCTCTCTGTCTCTCTCTGTCTCTCTCTCTCTCTCTCTCTCTCCCCTCCTCTCTCTCCCTACCTCTCTCCCTTTCCCCTGTCCCCTTATCAAGCTCTTTCTCTCTCGCCCTCCTTTTCAATTTCCTTCAGTCCAGCCTTTCTTTTTGTCGTTCTCTCTTTCTGTCAGTATCTCTCTCTCCCTTGCCCCTCCTCCTCCCTCCTTCTCTTCCTCTCTTGCTGTGTTTCATCAAAGCGTTATGGATAACACACCCTGGCCCCACAAAAGAATCCGTCACAGTTTGGGTCAGACTCTGGCAACCCCTTTATTTCCCCCAGGGTGAGGGAACTCATTTTTTTAAACCTCCCTCTTTCTTTTTTTCACTTTGTTTGCGTGTATGTTCCCCCCTTCCCTTGCTCCAAATGGCCCCACTCTCTCTCCCACGCAGCATCTCTCTCTCTCTCTCTCTCTCTCTCTCTCTCTCTCTCTCTCTCTCTCTCTCTCTCTCTCTCTCTCTCTCTCTCTCTCTCTCCCACCATCTCTCTCTCTCTGTGGCTCAATCCGTTTAGATACATGTCAGTGCCTGCAGGCGTGAGAAAAAAATAATACAATTGTAAAAAAAAAAGAAAGAAAGAAAGAAAAAGAAGAAGAACAGCACTAGCAGAGCGGCGTAAGTTGTCATCACAGCGAGTAGGAGCTAACACAATTACCAGACAACAACGGGTGGCTCTAATTGAGCCGAAAGAGAAAAAGGCTGTTACTTTGCCACAAGGGGAATCTGCCGAGCACAAGGAGCAGGGGTAACTACTGTTGTTTTCCTCTTCTTCCTTTTGGGGACTAATTGCATTGTCGAGCTGGAGTGCAGTTATTATATTTTTTTCCGTTGAACTTATTCTCGCTTTTTCTCTTTCTCTTTCTCTTTGTGTGTGTGTGTGTGTGTGTGTGTGTGTGTGTGTGTGTGTGTGTGTGTGTGTGTGTGTGTGTGTGTGTGTGTGTGTGTGTGTGTGTGTGCGTGTGTGTCTTGTGTGCTCGTGTCTGTGTGTTGTGTGCATGTCTGTGTGTTGTGTGCATGTTTGTGTGTCTGTATATGTGTGCTTGCATGTGTGCGTGCCTGCGTGTGTGTGTGTGTGTGTGTGTGTGTGTGTGTGTGTGTGTGTGTGTGTGTGTGTGTGTGTGTGTGTGTGTGTGTGTGTGTGTGTGTGTGTGTGTGTGCGCGCGTGTGTGTGCGTGTCTGTGTGTGTGCACGCGCGTGTGTGTGTGTGTAGTTCCTGGGTCTCCACAGCCACGGTGCTGGGGAGAGTGATGGCCATAAGCATGGCGAGGAGCCTCCTGAGTACCTCTACAAGATGCTGGTGGTGCTGGGAGGGATCTACTACTTCTACCTGATGGAGGCCATCTTCTCCATCATCACCAGCAAGGACAAGGACAAGAACCACAACCACAACCACCACCACGGGGTCAGTTAACCCTAACCTGATTATCGTCGACCGTCAAATCTCTTCAAGACTTGGTCTGACCAAGAGCATAACAATTAACATTTCCCCAAACGGCATGGTTGACCCGCCTCCCTCGACAAAGTGAAAGGAGTTCCCGTGTTTGCGGTAACTCAGAAAGTACTTGCATTGCTCTTGACCTGACTGAGTTAACCCTGCTGTTCTCAAAGTGGGGGCCGAGGACCCCTGGGTGGCCGCGAGGGCGTGCTAGGGGGGCCACAGCTGGTGTCAGGAAAAGTATAAAAAGTAGATTTTTTTTTTTTGAATGAAATGAATAATTAATGTATACCATTTTTTTTATGGGCCACTGGCTTACAGACTATGGGGTGAAAGGGGGTGCAAAGAAAAAACAGTGTGACGTGAGCCATGTAAGAGTGGGAAACCCCAGAGTTAAACACCACAACCACCACCACAGGGTCAGTTAAAAAACTAATACATTACAATCACAACCATCACCAAGGGGTAATTTAACTTAGTTAAACTTCACAACTACAACTACAACCACAGCCACCACCACCATGGGGATCAGTGAAATAAAATCACTAAACATCACAACCATGGGGTCAGTTAACCTAGTTAGACCCCACAACCATTCGCATCACTACTTCTATTCATAAGCTAAGGCTATTCAAAATATTAAAGAGGGTATTATTAAGATTTTAAAAATCCTTCAAATTCACCAGCAAGAACAAGAACCACAACCACCACAGCGGGGTCAGTCACCTAAACAAGGGTAATAGTATAGCTTCACATTACAGGCTATGATCAAAACGGTGGTGCCAGACTACAGGACAGTGAAATGGTCTGCACATTCATGGAAAATAAATGTCACACTGACTTCCATTGATTTGCCAGTTAAGGAATGTTGTGGTGGATATCACATGACAGTATGCTGAAACATTATATAGCATTTGCCAGGCAGCCGTAAACCTGAAAGGTTGCTTTTTCGTGCCACCAACAATGCTGTTTTTGTGATCTCAAAGGCACCTCTTTGGCACAAAGAAACCCATTTCTTTCGAATGTGGCTTCGTTCCAACAAGTTTTAAAAGACAAAAGATGTTGCATCATCATCTTTATCTTTCGTTCATCAGAAGTTCATCGGCCTCCATGACCTAGACAGATGGCAGTCTTCATAGACAGTGCCATAGAACATTTTGCAGTTTTAATTAAATACTAACCAGATACACGTGTGTGCGCACGTTAACGTGGATATTTTATGCCAGTTTTGCACACAGTAGAGAACCAGACACGAGGCAGGCAGATGTGTGTGCGAGGTGCAATAGTGATCGATTTTTAAATCTCGTACACAGAGATTCTGGTCTGACCAAGAAGATTACGAATAACGTTTACAAATGGCCTGATTAACCTGCCTCCCTCGGTTTGCTACTGGCCGAGGCCAGAAAAGGCTTTGCCGAAGTTTAAACCAAACATTTTCTTAGTCCCGAAATAGAACGTCTCTGCTTTACCACGTCACTGCCTTGAACACGTCTCTACCCAGGGCCGTTGGAGCTGCTCAAAGCTGATTGCTTCCCGACAAAATGGGTGGAGTTTCAGAGTTCTCCGGAGCTCAGAAAGTATTTGCATTGCTCTTGACCTGACTACTAGCAATGCCACAGGTGTTGCGTCACTAGGGGGGGCGTAGCCTGACTAGCAATACAGAGCCACGAGGTGTGATCTTCTGAACTTGCGTGTTGAGGTCATGGTAGTCTAAAACAATGATGGAAAATATTAATGAAAGGTCCATTGGCTGTCTGCCCCCTACATGATAGGTCAAAAAGGTAGGTCTGCACACTGCCGATGAGCTCCAAAAATAAACTTTATTATTTAAAATGCAACGTTTCGATCACACTGGATCTTCATCAGGCATATGGGTAACAGGAAGAAGCTGTGACTTATATCACATGATCATTCATACACCCGCCCAGGCAAGGCACCCAAGGGTGTCAATCAAATGGATTGACAGGCATCTTGGCCTGTGTCCATCATGCATCAGGCAAAACCAAAAACATTTGCAAGTTTCAAGAAACAAGAAATTAAAAATGTGAATAAAGTACATGAGCATATAAAGTACATTTCACATGTTTTAAAAACAAACAAATCGGAGACAGTTACAGAAAAGGTTTTAAATCAAAGTACATATTCATCCCTTTAGGTGACATAGTATTTAAAGTGTATATATAAAAGGCTTCACGTCTAAGCAGTAAATTGTCAACGTCACCCCCACGTCTAGGGATCGCAACATGTTCGATACCAATGTATTGGAGGGCTGCAAGTGCAACTCTTTCAACCACCCGCACACTGGGAAGTCTTTTAAAATCAAGGGAGTCATTACGTGCAACACAAAAAATGTCATTTATATGATAAAATGTCCCTGTGGTCTAGCCTATATAGGTAAAACAACGAGGTGCCTAAAAACGCGCATAGCAGAACACAGAAGTAATATAAGGCTGCGTGATGAGAAGAACCCCGTTGCAGTTCACTTCAACATGGCCAAGCACAATCTTGCAGCCCTCCAATACATTGGTATCGAACATGTTGCGATCCCTAGACGTGGGGGTGACGTTGACAATTTACTGCTTAGACGTGAAGCCTTTTATATATACACTTTAAATACTATGTCACCTAAAGGGATGAATATGTACTTTGATTTAAAACCTTTTCTGTAACTGTCTCCGATTTGTTTGTTTTTAAAACATGTGAAATGTACTTTATATGCTCATGTACTTTATTCACATTTTTAATTTCTTGTTTCTTGAAACTTGCAAATGTTTTTGGTTTTGCCTGATGCATGATGGACACAGGCCAAGATGCCTGTCAATCCATTTGATTGACACCCTTGGGTGCCTTGCCTGGGCGGGTGTATGAATGATCATGTGATATAAGTCACAGCTTCTTCCTGTTACCCATATGCCTGATGAAGATCCAGTGTGATCGAAACGTTGCATTTTAAATAATAAAGTTTATTTTTGGAGCTCATCGGCAGTGTGCAGACCTACCTTTTTGACCTATCTGATTTTTTTGTCTGGCACCTGCGACAAGTGTTTTTGGATGTGCGCACCCTACCCAAAACTACTGCCCCCTACATGATACCTTCAGTATCATGCATATTGCTCTTATAGCTCTTTTGCATCTACGTGCACTCGGCTGCATATGTTTGCATGTGTATTTTAAGTTACACAACAAGCTTGTCCCTGGCCTAAGTGTTAAAGTCTAACTAGAAGTGTGTTAGGTCGTCTACAATGTGTAATTGTGTAAATGTTGAACTTATTAGATGAGTGCTGACTTACTAGTGCTGACTAACTGCAAGTCTAAGTCTACGTAACTGTCGAATTCTAATTAGAAGAGTGTTGTCTGTGTTGACTTCATTGCAGGACGGTTCTGAGCCACATCACTGTGACCATGGCAGAGTGCTACAGATGTACCACCAGTCATCCAGCAGCTCTCAGGCAGATCTGGTGAGGACACACACACACACACACACACACACACACACACACACACACACACACACACACACACACACACACACACACACACACACACACACACACACACACACACACACACACACACACACACACACACACACACACAACCACATCCATCACCAATCATCCAGCAGCTCTCATGTCCAAGTCCCCACACAAAGAATTTTCGCTTCGCCCTCAATGACTTTGAAAGGAGGTGAAAATTCGCCTCATAGGGCGGAGGCAGGGTGAATTTGCAGAGGGCAATTGTCATGGCTACCATGGATTGATGTGAAAACGCACCACAAACTTATCTGACACAAATAGGTTAGTCCACATTAACATTTGATCATTCAATTTTTTAAGCTCACGGTTAGCATTTTAATAGAATCCAACAGCCACAATATTATATTAAACTACTTGTTCTACATGAAGAACAATATCATAGCACTTACAATGTATCTAAGACAAAAACATCACAATAGTGTTGTGATATTGAGTGGGTAATGTGTGCAAACAGCCGTTAGCTGTATGCTATCTCGCTGGGTCTGGTGGGAATTTGAAGTCTGCCTGGCACTAAAGGTTGACCCACAGTGATGTATTCGGATGAAAATAAATAGCTATGTATCTCTTGGAACTATTGGCGACCACACCCCCAGACGAATTTTCTTTCGACACCGAATCCCCACACAGCTAACTGCCAGGCGAATTTCGCATTGCGGTTAAAACTCGATGCAGACCCAATCTGGGGTTTTGCCAATATCAAGTCGTGTCCCTTGGCAAATTCGCTCCGCCATCAAGCGGAATTTCGCTGTGTGGGAATGGGCCGTGGGACCACACACCTGACTCACACTTCTTTTGTCTCACTGCAGCAGATAATTAATTCAAACTTTCTCCCTCTCTTCTTCTTCTTCTTCTTCTTCTTCTTCTTCTTCTTCTTCTTCTTCTTCTCCTCTTCTCATGTAGGTACAAGTGGAGGATCCTCAGCCTGTGCCTCGTACTCGAGGTAAGCACCCTTGAGTTCATAACATGCTGTAAAGCACTTTACCATAACTGCAATGGCCCAATAAAAATACAATAAAACCATCCATATAGACACGTGGCACATGCAATAGTAATCATATCATAATTCTACTTCTGCACATTGTCATGACCTTGGAGTAAGGATGAAACACATGTGGGGAAGAGTACATCTACTACTATGAAGTTATAGTAGTTTCCTGTACAATAAATGCTGTTTATACAGTATATAAATGTAGTTCTGGACGAAGTCTGCGAGTGATTGACGGCCGTCATTACTTGCTCCCGTCTTCGCGCTTATTTAAATCCCTCCTTCCCTCTTTCACCTCTCATGCGTGAAGGCTTTCCGAATTGTCCCACCACCTCCCCATACTCCATTTCACTAGAACACCCTGCTACACTTCCTCTATACTACACTTAGGGGGAGCCCTCATGAGCTCCGTTTAAAGCTTCCCAGGACCGAGGCCAGCTAGCATTCCAAACATGCATATTGTATGTACACCAAGCACTCAAGGACAAACTTTACTGAGTGGTGTGGTGGTTTGATTCTTGAATTTGGGCGACCAATATTTCAAAATTGTGCGATTCCAAGATTATTTCCAAAAAATAAATAAATAAATATTCAACCGTTTATTTAATAAATAATTTTAAAAAAATAAAGATGAACTTTTAACTATTATGCCAATGGACAAGGTGAGGTTTCATGTGTTTTATAAGGACCAACTACCATAAATACAGACTGTACTCAGAAACTAATGGGAAACTATTTAGAAACTAAATCTAATCATCATACAGTAGTAAACTGAAATTGACTCTTAAGCCTCTTTTCCACTGACGGTTTTCTGGTAGGACTACAGCTCGACACAGCACGACTCGGCCACCACTTATTGCATTACTATTGAGCTGTGTCCTGCCTATTCGAAAAGCAAAAAAAGGCGTCCAAGTCACACTGTGTCAAGCTGTAGGCCTACCAGAAAACCGTCAGTGGAAAAGAGGCATTACTTTACTCATCTCATTCTTTCTTTTTTGATCTCTAGAACAGAAATTTCCTGTAAAATACAATTCACATTACTCAAAGGCTTGACCCGTGAATGACATTAGGTGACCAGATCTCCAAGATTTTGAAATGGAGACACATGGAGACAAAAACAGGGAAATTCCCATTTACCAAAACTATTGTCAAAGGATTACGTTTTACAAAACCCATAGACAATGCAGAAAATCCTGGCATCTGATCACTGTACCATATTTTGACATTTACTGTATTTCGTCTCTTTCTTCTCTCTTTTTTACCTGTAGAACAGAGACTGCTTCCCTACATGATCACCATAGGCGATGGGATCCACAACTTCGCAGACGGCCTGGCTATCGGGGCGGCCTTCTCCATGTCTTGGAAGTCTGGCCTGGCCACGTCCCTGGCTGTCCTCTGCCACGAGCTGCCCCACGAGCTGGGTAAGACACACAGTACCCACTACTACTAACTAGCCTATGACATGAGATGCCCCATGAGCTGGGTAAGCCACACAGTACCTACTACTACTACTAGCTAGCCTATGACATGAGATGCCTCACGAGCTGGGTAAGCCACACAGTACCTACTACTAGTCCGACTCCTACCACTACGAATGTAGCTATGCACTGGCAAGCGAAGAGCTAGCCTATGACATGAACTACCCCAGTACTATGGATGCAAATTATTGATTAATTTATCAATTGTCAGTTGATTAACCTCATCGATTAACTTACGATTAATTGATAAGCAGTGTTTTTCCCTATACAATACATGAAAATTAAATAAAAAATGAAATTAAATGCTAAATTTAAATTAATTTCTATAACAATCCAAAGGTGATTGAAATGTTCCCACCTTCACACTCCTCTTCTCACACAGACTTCGTCATGCCCATTACATCTGGGTCTCTCGCCAGTCGCGTTGGCGATTAATTGCAATTATTATTTTTTTGATCGATTGACATTTTAATCAACTCAATTCGATTAATTGATCAATTATTGACATCCATATACAGTACCTATGCACTGGCCTTTACTGTACTGTACCTACATGTGCACTGGCAGCCAAAGAACAAGCTTAGGCCAGCATGCTACCCCATGAACTGGGTAAGCCACTACCTACGCTACCTATGCACTGGCAAAAAAAAAGCTATAGACTTGGTCATGATGCCGCACAAAATAACAATTTTTTAAAGATACTTTTATGGCTTTTAGGGCCTTTCTTTGGACATAACAGTGAGAGAGTGACAGGAAACGAGCAGGAGAGACAGATGGGAAATGACCTCGGGACTCGAACCCGGGCATGATATGTCGCCCCCAGAATTACACTGTAGCCTCTTACTGCAGCAGGGGTCGCCGATGGGCCTATTCACTATTTGCTGAAAATACTCAACTACATCATAACAACATTGCTATGACAGTGCCGAGAGCCTTACTGTAAGTAACAGATTAAGACATAGACATTACAATTTTGGTGACAGTAAGGTTATAACATAGGTGCTGCGCTAAGGGGTTAAGACAATCTGGCTAGTCTGCTTATTCTCGATTTCCTTTGCCCAAGAAACTGGTTGCCTACAAACTGCCCCACAGTATTGGTAAGGGGGCATATGCGTTTTAGTACATCCCTACCCATCCTCTACCTCAGTGGTTCTTAACCTTTTTTTCTTAACGCACCCCCTTACCTGTGCCCAAGACAAGTCGCGCACCCCCAACTCAATCGTCTACACGTGTATATACAATCTAAAAAAACATTTTAGTGATTAATTGCAATGATTCTTGCTTGAGACATTAATCAATACCTTATGCCTTTACATGGGGACCAAAGCATGTTTTAATTTGCTTTTGATTTGGCCTAATTATAATGTTCGCTTGCAGAATTTTGGTCACAACCTCAACACAAACAAAATTCCGTGCACCCCCTGAAATCTCTGGCGCACCCCCAGGGGGTGCCCGCACCCCAGGTTAAGAACCACTGCTCTACCTGTCCTCTTGCCCAGCTACCCCACTGCTAAAGTTGCCAGATTTACGATTATTGATCATTTCCAGCTCAACAAACTAAATACTCTAAACTACCAGAAGGTAATAAATCCTGCCCAATTTCA
Organism: Engraulis encrasicolus; assembly: GCF_034702125.1. NCBI lineage: Eukaryota > Metazoa > Chordata > Actinopteri > Clupeiformes > Engraulidae > Engraulis > Engraulis encrasicolus. The sequence goes on along the minus strand of NC_085876.1, from coordinate 26,139,782 downwards.
ACTGGGGCTCAGTTAACCCCATTGGGGTGTATGGCTAGACTATGACTCACAATAATACAGTGATACCCGTTTGAGACATTGGATGTTTAGAACAGGCATGGGCAACTATCATGATAAGGAGGGCCACATTTTTCATCTCCACCATCGGAGGAACACATGACCAAAGAGTTTAAAACCGATAACACGGTGAACCGCTAAATCCTCCTGCACATGTGCAAAAACGATCAAGCTACATGTAAAATGGACTGCTTTTTGCCACCCAATTTCGGACGGGCAGTGAAAAGTGTAGACAATGGCGTTTGACAATGATTCTCCTATAGTTTGGAAGGAGTGGGAGTGATCTCTATCAGGCAGCAGTATAATTACAACAGACTTATTCAGTAGTGTTTTGAAAAATTATTCTTTAATTATGTTTTATCTTGGGGGCACACTGAGTGATGAGATGGGCTTCCAGTTGCCCATCCCTGGTTTAGAATGATACACGATCTGTCTGTTGTCAAGATTTGAACTTAATTACCTACTGATACTACTACTACTACAGAAATATGACAATCTACCTACAAGCTATCAGGGATATTCTATTCTATTCTATTCCAGAATATTCTACTTTTATGGCGAACTGCTTCAAAGGTTGCCTCCCTTCTCCTAGTGGTGTGCTGAAGGTGACTCTGTTATCAGACATGTGAGATAGATAGACATCAACAACTGGCACAAAACCTGTAAAATACGTAGCTCTACAAAATGTTCTTTCTCAAAATGTTCTCTGTCCTTCACTCCCGGTCAGTCTGTCTCTCTCTCTCTGACTCTCTCTCTGACTCTCTCTCTCTCTCTCTCTCTCTCTCTCTCTCTCTCTCTCTCTCTCTCTCTCTCTCTCTCTCTCTGTCTGTCAGGATCAGGTCACTTTGACATCAGATCGTCATAAAAATCTGCCACGCAGCAGTTTGTGCAAGCCAACGCAGGCTCACAAAGCCCTATCAGCTCCTGATCTTTAGTTTTTTCTTTTCTATTTCCTGTCAGTGTCACTGCTTGTTCTACAGGTGACTTTGTCGTGCTCCTCAATGGCGGCTGGTCCGTGACAAAGGCATTCTGTTTAGAATTACCGTCGTCCTTTATGGGCAGCATGCTTGCTTTTGGCATGCATCCTTCACCAGCGTCAAGCACTCTGATAATGCATACCCTTTGAAAAAGAAATGACATATTAAATACTTTAAAGTGGACGGGGCCCTGCCGTGGCCAACCGGTAGGGCACTCGCCTGCCATGCGGCTGACCCGGGTTCGATTCCCGGCCTGGGTCCTTTCCCGACCCCTCCCCGTCTCTCTCCCAATTCGCTTCCTGTCCACCTCACACACTGTCCTATCAAATAAAGTTGTAAAAGATTTAAAAAAAATAATAATAATAAATAAAAGTGGAGGGGACAGGTGTCACACTTCCTTTTTTCTCTCCAGCTGTGATCCAGCAGCTAGTGTGGGTGCACATAATAAAAAAGTAATAATTCAACACCTGGGACCAAATACAATCTAGAAGATGTGAAATTGACTCTAAGTGTTGAAATGACACCACATGTTGTAATTCTATTCTATTTCATTTCCCGCAGGTGACTTTGCCATTCTGCTGCACTGCGGGCTGTCTGTGAAGAAGGCCCTACTGCTAAACATGGGCAGCGCCCTCACCTCCTTCATAGGCCTCTACATCGCCCTCTCCGTTTCCACGGATACGGCCGCCCAAGAGTGGATAGCGGCCGTCACGGCAGGCCTGTTCCTCTACGTCGGCCTGGCAGACATGGTACGCACCTCTTTTTAACATATTGTTTGGGCTTTTTAGTGCCTGAATTTAATTTTTTTAGATGTTTTTTTGGTCTTTTAGACTTTATTACTGACAGGATAGTTTGAGAATGAGAGACGGGGCAGAGTCGGCAAAGGACCTAGGCTGGAATCGAACCCGGGTCGGCCACGTAGTAGCTGAGTGCTCTACCGTTATGCCATGGTAGGGCCAGTGCCTTCATTTTGATTGGATACTGAAGATGTGATAGGAACGTGGTGGGGGAGAGAGATGGGGTAGGGTTGGGAAATGAGGGTGTTCCACCGACCCCTTCCCCCCAATACTTACCTCATTGAGGAAGTTGGCAATGGTTTTCCCTTTAAGAAATCTTAACTAGGGGGGCGCTGTGGCGCAGCGCGCTAAGTCCCCCACATTAAGGCCCTGTCTCTCTGCCCCATTCACTTCCTGCCACCATCTTCGACTGTCCTGTCAAATAAAGACTTAAAAGCCCCTAAAAATATATATATTAAAAAGAATTAAAAAGAAAAAAGAAATCTTAACTAAACCCTATGAAATAGTTAACATTTTTACTGATATTAACTGACAGTGAGGCACAATACAACATGTAATAGTGAATATTGTTTGCAGCATTGTGAAATGGTAGCGATTTAGCTGATTTAGTTTGCGTGCATGAACTGCGGATTTCGCCTCTAGCTTCAAAGAGTAAGGTTGACCTTGATAATGCAATAATTGGCATTTGCACAATAGTTCTCATCACTGCTGGTGCTTGGTGCTTGTGTGAGTCTGGTTGTGAAAACATTCCTTCAGCTTCAGGAGGTGCAGGATTTTATTGAACCTTTCTTTTTATTTTCCCCTCCAATGAATTTTCTTTACTGTTTTTATGAGGGCAAGCCTTTTTTCAATAGTGAAGCTCCTGCCTGTAAAGCGTTTATGTGTGTAACTGAGAGGGGTGGAAAGTAACTTATTACATTTAGTAAAATAACTGCAATTAAGTACTTTGTATGACTAATTTGTTGTTTTGTAAGTAGTTTTCAAAATGGGTACTTTACTCGAGTACATGACCCATGTAGTATTTTACTTACCTGCATTTGAATCTGCCATAAGTACTGAGTAAAGTCAGACTAATAGAGAAAAATGAAAGGTTGGAAAAAATGTATCAACATGTTTAAACATGAAACCTTTCAACTACACAGTAAGAAATGCAGTGTTAATTCAACACTCAAAGAGTCAATTTAACACATTCTAGTGTGTATTTTCTCCCACTGTACTCTGTAAGTGTTGAATTAACACTGGGTTTTTTTTACTGTGTAGTGGTCTGTCTTGGATCAATGTGTTGGATGGTTAGCCTCTACTCTCTACCAGCTACTCTATCTCTGACGCTGCACAAAATTCCACAACCGTATCAGTCTAACGCAGTGCTTCTCAAACTTGTCGTGCCATTCCCCCCCTTCAGATGAAGGGAGTCTGTCTGCGCCCCCCTCGAGCAAAATGGTTACGAAAATACAAATAAATAGGCCTTCGTAAAGTTTATTAGAGCCTAATATACACGTATAGGGCCTATGATGTTGAATGAAATAATAATGAATGAATAAATTAATGAATATATTGGGATTGTAAAGTGAATGTGTTGACATAATAGCAAAGCAGAAAAGTATTAATAAAAGAAAAACCTTCTAACTTCATGCACCCCCCCTCCAATACCTCCGCGGCCCCCTAGGGGGGCTTCCGTCCCACTTTGAGAAACACTGGCCTAACCAATGTGACGTCAAGTACAAAACGTTCAGCATCCCTTTGCAAGACTGCAGCTGATGATGATGTTTAGCATCAGTAACAAATTGTCATTGGGATATGGTGGTAATTTAGCTGATTCATTTGTGTGCATGAGCAGCAGATCTCACTTCTAGCATAAGGTTTTTCTTGATAATAATAATTTTAATATAATAATAATTGTATTTGTATAGCACTGTGTCATACAAGGCATGTAACTCAAAGTGCTTAACAAATGAAAAAAAAAAAAAAACATTTTTAGAGATAGATTTAAAAGGAGAGGTATAGAGGAGAGGCAGAAAAAGCAGGAAGGCAGAGGAAGAAGAGTTAGACAGAGAATGTAGAGTCATAAGGTCAACGTAGGATAGGACCAGGATTCTTAGATGTGTAAGGTCCATAGTGGCTGGGCCTATCATAAGTCATAGATAGTCACACAGAGATTGGGCGCTCAGGTGCGGCCCCTGGTGGCATCAGGGGTGAGGAAAAACTCCCTTTCGCTTGATTCATAGTTTGTAAGGGGGAAAAAAAAAGCTCAGTGAAGTCTGAGAAAAAAAAAAAAAAAAAGACCCCCTATAGTCAGGAAGAAACCTCAGGCAGAGACCAGCGGCCACCTAGGGGAGCCCCCTGCTAGGGCTGGTTGCGAGTAGTAAGGGCGCTGCGGCAGCTGGGACACTATGACGCCTTGGCAGCTAGGAGTTGGCAAGGATGAAGAGGTGGGTCTTCAGCTGCTTCTTAAAGGAGTCGACGGAGGTGGCTGATCGGATCTCGATGGGGAGGGCGTTCCATCTCTTGGGCGCATAGTAGGCAAACGCGGCGTCGCCGATCTTCTTCTGCGGGGGGGTGGGGGTCCTTAGCAGCTTGGCATCAGTGGACCTGAGAGCTCGAGCAGGGGCATAAAAAGAGAGCATGTCTGAGATATAGCTAGGGGCAAGTCCATTTAATGCTTTAAATACTGTGAGCAGAATCTTAAAGTCGATTCTGTATGAGACAGGTAACCAGTGCAGGTCTGCCAAGACAGGAGAGATGTGCTCTCTCATTCTGGTTCTTGTTAGGATTCTTGCCGCAGAATTTTGAATGAGTTGCAATTTGTCAATTAATTTTTTTGGGAGACCAGAGAAGAGAGCATTGCAGTAGTCTATCCTACTGGTGACAAAGGCATGAATAAGTTTCTCAGCGTCTTGTTGGGGGGCCAAGCCGCGCACTTTGTTAACATTTCTAAGATGGAAAAAAGCAGATTTTGTTATCTTGTTGATGTGAGGCTCAAAGCTCAAATCCGAGTCTATGACCACACCTAGGCTAGTAACCTTATCTTTAATGTGTATGCTTAGGTCACCTAGGCTTGAGTGGAGTTTTGCACGTTTTTCCTTAGGCCCAATGAGCAACACTTCAGTTTTATCCTCATTTAATTTTAGGAAGTTACTGTTCATCCAATCTGTGATGGCAGACATGCATTTAGTCAAGGCATGAATGGCAGTGGTTTGGCTAGGCTCGACAGAGATATATAGTTGAGTGTCATCGGCATAGCTATGAAAATCAACATTGTGCTCTCTGATGATGGAGCCCAGGGGCAACATATAGAGAGAGAAGAGGAGAGGGCCCAAGCAACTACCCTGAGCAACTCCAAAAGGCACATCATACTTGTTGGAGACGTGTTCTCCGATGGTGACAAAAAACTGCCTTCCTGTAATATATGTTTTGAACCACTCTATAATGCAATGAGTGGATTGCGTGAAACAGAAAAAAACAAAACAAACAAAAACACGCTAAATCCCCGACATTGTGTAATATTTCTTATCACTGCTGAAAGCTTAGTATGTGTCTGAGTCATGTTGTGAAAGCATGCCTTCATGTTCAGGGGTGAAGCGGTTCAAGACGTTATTGAACCATTCTTTTCTTTTCTTTCCATTTATAGTCTAGGTAGGATTTCTTAAAAGGTGCTTATTTAAGGTTCTGAAGGCAAATCATGTTAATTTTCGGCATACAACTGATTTAGGGGTATGAAAGGGTGCTGAATCCAAATCTGACGTATGCCGGATACAAAAATGTACCGAAATGCCTCAAACGGGCAAAATCCAATATGGCCGCCACCACCATGCAATCACTTTTCTTTTGGCCTAAACAAGGTATAAATTAGAAAAGAGCACTTATTTTACGTTTTCAGATATGGGGAATCCCATCATGGCATCAGATTTAAGAGCAGATTGGAAGAAAGTGCTTATGTAATTGGCTGGCAGCCATTTTAAAAGCAGAGAGCCTCATATTGTCAGCGATTTTTAACAGTTTTACTAATTAGTAATTAATAATCTCTCAAGATCCACAGAATATAATGCTCTATGTCTCTGAATACAAATACTACAGAAAACTGCACTGAACTGTCTACTTTCACCTGAAAAAAGAAGTTTGTGTCTACCTTTTTCCATTCTTTAATTATGGGCAGTAGAACATAGGATGACACCACAAAAAAGCACAGATTTTTGACCCCCAAATACTACACTTCTCTCTACCCATATTTTTGCTTTAAGAACACAGTCTCTTTGATAGTGTTCATGTTTGATATGCAACAATATGAATAATGAAATGTTTCCACCTCAAACCACATCACAATGTATCCACACCTCTTCACCCATAAAAAAAAATACACACGAGTCTGAATGTCCCTAGATATAATATTTATATAACCTTTGTACAATGGTAATTACTTAATGTTTGCTGGTGCTGTGCTCAGATTATATCTTGGCCTATAAAGGAGGATCAAGTGGCAGACTGATGTGAAGAACAGATTAGAATAGAATAGAGTGAACAGATGAGGGAGTGGCATTGTGTGTGTGTGTGTGTGTGTGTGTGTGTGTGTGTGTGTGTGTGTGTGTGTGTGTGTGTGTGTGTGTGTGTGTGTGTGTGTGTGTGTGTGTGTGTGTGTGTGTGTGTGTGTGTGTGTGTGTGTGTGTGTCAGGGCTTGACATTAACCTTTTGGCTTGCCGGCCACTGTGGCTAATGGTTTTCCCGAGTCACTAGCCATCCAGCTATTCTACTAGCCACAAATTTGATTAAAAAAATAAATAAATATATATATATATATATATATATATATATATATATATATATATATATATATATATATCGCTGTACATCTAAACTGAGAAGATGAGGCACTTAAAGCAAGAAGATGTACAAAAGTAATTGATACACAAGGGGCAAAGTGCAGAATATATGCTACTCTGATAAACCATAGAATAAGCTACCTGCCAAATTGGCTAGTGACACTGAAATTGCCACCTATTCTCTTGATAGGCTCTCTGCTTTTAAAATGGCTGCCAGCCAATGACATAAGCATTTTCTTCCAATCTGCTCTTAAATCTGAAGCCATGATGGGATTTGCCATATCTGAAAACATAAAAATGAGAGCTCTTTTCTAATTTATACCTTGTTTAGTCCAAAATAAAAGTGATTGCAGGATTTTAACATGGTGGCAGCGGCCATATTGGATTTTGCCCGAAATGCCGAGGTATTACGGTACATTTTTGCGTACGGCAGATTTGGATTCAGCACCCTTGAATACCCCTAAATCAGTTGTATGCCGAAAATTAACATGATTTGCCTTCAGGTGTCAACTTTTTGGAAAACTGACCCTGACTATTAAGGCAGCAATACCCTAAAAAGCACCATTTCCCTGCTGCCCTTTCACTCCCTTTCACAAATGGGTGAACTGTATGCCACAATACTTTATGTGGGATGATGTGCCATACCATAAGAATTGTATTGATCTGACCTAACTGTTTAAACCCTAGTTTGTTTCCATTTGAACTGGACTAAGGTGTAAGACTTCTGAAACTGAGAGCTTGTAAATTTATGCCTCTTCTCCACTGACAGTTTTCTGATTGGCCTATAGCTCGATAAAGCGTGACTCGACCGCCACTTTTTGCTTTTCAAATAGGCACGACACAGCTCAATCATAAAGCAAAAAGTGGTGGCAGAGTCGCGCTGTGTCGAGCTGTAGGCCTATCTGAAAATCAGCAGTGGAAAAGAGGCATTAGGGTACTGGCTGTACAATCCTCTGGGGGATGTCTCATCACGCAAGGGGGGATGTCTCATAACTTTCAGACTGCATACCATAATGTGTAAATAAACTTCATTGGAAATGTCATTGATGTATTGCTTCTTCCCTGCAGCTTCCTACCATGGTGCATGTGAACAGTAAGCATCCCTGGCTGATGTTCCTGCTGCAGAACCTGGGACTGCTGACCGGCTGGGGTATCCTTATAGTCCTGTCCTTATATGAGGACCAGATCGGCGTCTTCTAGACACAGCGGAGGAGGCCTGCCTTTATTCTTTGTTCTTGGTTGTTTTATATTAAGCGGATATTTATACAGTTTACTCTTCTTTTTTTCAAACGTGTTTATTTCCTAATTTGATTCTGGAATGCACCTGCTGAAGACCTGCTTGGACATACTACGTACATGTATCTACAGGAATGAACTCTTGGGACGTCTTGTTTTTCTTTTCTTTTCTTTTTTTGTTTTGATGTTGGGGGGTGGTGGTGATTAGGCTTTCATGGGGGGGTCGCCCTCATCATCCTATATACAGTACTGTACTTGTGCCAAGATGGCATTCTCTTCTCCAGATGCCACTCTGGGGAGATATTGTATTGTCTTGAAATGTTTCTGTTCTTTTCATACCTGTTGGATTGTTGTTGGGCACCTCCATTTCAGCTCTGGCTATGCTGGTGCTGCGACTGGAGTTGTTTGAGATGCATGCATACATACAGTACATACGTACATACGTACGTACGTACGTACGTACATACATACGTACGTACGTACGTACGTACATACATACATACATACATACATCCATACATACATACATGGGTGATTCCGCCAAAAGAGTGCCATTTGCTGGTTGAAAAACCTTAAAAATAAACTTCAAATTTCATTCAATTTCAACATAGAATTTGTTAATGTACACATTTAAGCATTCAAAAAGAGCACTGGGCAATCTCAGGATAATTAATTTAATTTATAACAGTTTTTACCATAACACATTGTTATTTTGAGTAACAGCAATGAGGAATTAGCAAGAAATTAGCGATTGTATGAAATCTGACCACATGGCATCCATGCTAATACTTTTGTTGCACAGAGCACATTCTTCACATTTAAGTGAACATTTTACTTTTGTTGTCATCAAACACTATCTAAAGATAATTAAGGTAACATGACAGAGTTTTAGATTGCCCCCCCCTGACTCAACTGCAATATCATCAAATATGAAGAAAAATACACGAGAGAACATACTTTTGATCTTCCCATTGGATTCAGGAGATCTAAATGATGTCACTTCGGGGTGAAAATGTCACTAGTGGGAGGGTCCCAAATTTTTATGGGGCGGGATATACATTGGTAACAGCACTGAGTCAAAACCTGGGGACACGACTAAAATGTGATTTTTAACCAATATAGAAAAATACAATTAAAAGTATAGATGGATTATATAGTCACATATAAAGCAAAAAAAAAAACAGGTTTCGGAAGGATTTCTTTATCAATATTTTGTGGTAAAGTGTTGCACTTCACTCTGGGGACACATGAGAAAGAGTATAAAATAGGGTTTTGGATACATTTTTATCATATTTAAAAACAATATATTTACAAACTTTTCAATGGATCATGTGTAGAAAAGTTTGCTTAATAATGGAATGTAATTTATTTTACTTTATTCATTGATTTTATACATTTTATTTGCTGGGGACACAAATGGCACTCTTTTGGCGGAATCACCCACATACAGTACATACGTACATACAGGGTGTCCCCCAAAAGGGATACACACGTTCAATCATCGTCAAGTAGGTGTGTGTTTTTAAAATGTGTGTGATGTTCTAAGTGCAATATAATTCACAGTCACACACATCAGTTTAATGTTTTGTCACCACTTTATTCTCTAACTGAGGTCTAATGTACGTATGAGACCTGAAACAGTTACTGAAAGTGAATTATTTGCCCTTAACCAGTTCAAATAGGCCTACTGTTTTTTTGTTTTTTTTATCAAGAATGCAACTGGCAAAGGGGGGCATACATAGCAGTGTGGAGAGGTATAATACATTTATGCATTTGGGAAAAATGAGACTTGGACTTGACTTGACCAAGAAAAATGAGACTTGGACTTGACTTGACTTGGCTTGGGTACAACTTGGACTTGACTTGGTCAAATGTGTCTTAACTTGAGACTTGACTCGGACTTGATTGGGAGGACTTGAGACTTACTTGTGACTTGCAAATTAGTGACTTGGTCCCATCTCTGCCATGATTGTGTAGTAAATGCTGAAATACGCGCAAGTTGGTTTGACAGGAAAACATGCGAAAGTTGGTTTAACAGGAAACACCTTTTCATAGCAGGAGCTACAGCAGAGTGCAATCTTGCAGATTCATTAATTATCCCCGGAGAAGTCGTCTCTGACATAAAAATGTGTGCAAAAAATGTTTTTATCAAGTTCTTTTTTTTCACAAGATATATCATTGTAGTATCATTATAACAGGCCATTGGTGCAGTTGTTTTTTTGTGTTGTTTTTGTTGTTATTGTTGTTTTTATATAGTCAGGAAATTCAATGACAATGAGGTGTACATGTAAACGTACTTATGGATGTATGGCTGTATGGTGTGATGTATGCACATGTTTTTTTTAATCATTCATGTCTGAAAAATCTCTACAGAAATGGACAGTCTTTTTTGAAGTCATTCCAATATCTGGTACAGATTTTTTTCAGAGAATTCCATCTGTGCGAGTGCGTGCGTGTGTGTGTGTGTGTGTGTTTGTGTGTGTGTGTGTGTGTGTGTGTGTGTGTGTGTGTGTGTGTGTGTGTGTGTGTGTGTGTGTGTGTGTGTGTGTGTGTGTGTGTGTGTGTGTGTGTGTGTGTGTGTGTGTGTGTTTGTGTTTGTGTGTGTGTGTAGTTATTATTAAATGTATGTAATGTAAGTCTAAAAAATATTTTGAATTTCTTTTATCACAATCTTAAACATTAAATATTGTTAAATACTAATACTGCTGTTGCCAACTTCCTAATGTTATACCCTTACCTTACAAAATAAAGCTTACAAAATGATTCATAGGTCAGTTGGAATATACATTTTTAGATGACATAATATAAAAGTGGCCATTCCTCACTTTCCTCCTATACAGTATTACAGTTTTTCTCAATTGGTTTTGTACATTTCACACAACATAATAATAATTCTTGAAAGTTTTTGTTCAATTGTCACTTCCTGCCGTTACCTGTGCACACGATAAAATCAGTTTCTCATTGTTTTCAGCATATAGCAAATGCTTTCGTCCACAATGCAATGGTTGTGCACAATTCTCAGTTTTTTCGTACGTTATCAGTTGCTTTTGTCATATCACTCAAAAAGCTTTGTCACTGAATGCACAAAACTATCTCACCCCTCAAAACATTTAGGCCGTAGGTCATAGTTTAAGTCTTGACATGCAAAATGATTTACCAAGCTGTCATAATGTGATAGGCACTGTATAATTTCCATTGGATTTTTCTCTATGAATAGGATCTGAATTGGTAAATTGCTTGCAGGTAAATATTGACTCTCTCTAATCAAAGGCAGTCAAAGGGAATAATATTTCAAAGAGAAAACAGGCATGCAATATAACAATAGGCACTGTACTGCATTACATTACTCTATGCCTCATGTTATTGACAACATGGCAAATCGATTTGACTAGCTTGTCCATACACTATGACACAATGACTAACCATTCTGTTGGCACTGACGCGTTCATTGACACAAAGACTTGGTTTTGAAAGACAAACTAGGGGTTTTGAGCAAGAGACGTGGTTTTGCAGGTCATCCAGGGTGTTTGCCGTTTGTTAAAGCTGTTTTGAGAATGAATATTGTGTTTTGCAAATTGCGAGAGAGATTCGAGAAATGTACAAAACCAATTGACAAAAACTGTAATAAGACACATTCCATGTACTGCAAACATGTAAACCTTACATATACATGGAATTCATCTTAGTGCTTGCTCTTATGGCTCATACTATAGATATGGCCCACTCCTTGCTTTTTGCCTATATAGGGCATAAGATATCTATGTAAGATATATATACTTTACATATTTGCCCTATGGGTACAGAGAAATATAAGCTATTTTAGAGCTATCATATAAGCTAACAAGTTCCCTGCATTGACAGCATTTGGTGATAATAAATGCTCAAGCCAATATAAATATTATGTAGCTATCAATAATGCCACTGGAAGGTCATAGTCATAATACGATGATGTTGTTGAGTGCCAGAGAAGGAGGCCAAATCTGATTAGGGCAATGTTACTGTACCAAGTTGCATAACAAGAATGCTGTCAACACGGGGCACTTGTTCATCCTTTATAATCAAATCTTAGTCAGTTAATCAGTCAATCAATCCATCACATGTAGAAAGAATGCTCTAATGAGGTTTTGGTCTGAAGAAAAGACCATGTGTAAGAATAACGCTATGACTGGGGTCATCCCTATGTTCCCCGGGTCCTATGTTCCCCAGGTCCTATGTTCCCCTCTACCGGGGAACATAGGACCCTTTTTTCAAAAAAAGTAGTTTCCAAGTAGACTGCTGCCGCATGGCAAAGCGCAGGTTGTTGTTGCAACTGTGACAGGTTAGGTTTAGGGATAGTTTTGGTCAGGGCACAATTTGAAAACTCGGAAACATACAATGCGGGGAACATAGAACCCTTTTTTAGAAAAAGGGGTCCTATGTTCCCCGTTCACGTACAAAGACAGGGGAACATAGGACCCGGGGAACATAGGTACGCTCCCCTATGACTTCCTGTAGAAACTGTGCCACTAACCCATATAGACTATGGCATGCCTGTCTTCTGTTTAAGTGTTTTGCAACAGACCTTTCAGCAACCTGACCTGATCACCATGGTGATGTTATGTGGTTTCCCCACCACAACTATGCCTGAGGTCACATGATGTGGTCATATAGTTCTGATAAAACATTGTGTTAGTCCACATCCTTGACTCTGCAGCTCAGCCCAAGTCAACTTGTGGATCAGAGGATCTGACAGAATTTGTTAGGCTATAGAGACCTTGCATTTGGCATCGATGTGGCATTTGGAATAGACATTTGGCATAGGCTTTGACAAGTTAGGCTATGATACCACCTGAACATTGACATTTGATTGATAGTTAGGGATGTACTGTTGTCTCTGCCGTAAAACTGGAAGGTCTAATTATTGTTGGTAGAAGACTGAAATCTTTTTTTTTAAGAATGGTCCAAGCAATCAGTTTGTTCATGGAATCCCATCGGTTATGTCTACGTACTACTGCTACAGTCATCATGTGGCCCTAGTTATAGCAAAGTGCCAAAGGTGGGCTGTGCTAACCCAACCCACACAGCAAAGACCTGTTGGCTGCCAAAGTTCGCACATGATGACGGAGACAATATACTTTTATCTTCACTCATAAAAGTTGACTTGTGTACCTTTCGCAAAGCTCCCTTTGGGCAAAGCATTTCTCCTTTGCGTAGGATGGGTGTGCATTGGATTGGTTTGCCAAAGTAAATACTGTAGTACGTGTCAATTTGACCTCATAAATGTGGTGACCGTCCTTGACCAATCAAGACACTTATTCAACAAAGTAATTATTTGCACACAAAAAAATGTCTAAAGGCAAGGCAAGGCAAGTTTATTTGTATAGCACATTTCATACACAGGTGCAACTCAATGTGCTTCACAAGATTAACAAATGCAAAAAAGAAAAAAAAAGTCTTAGGACTGAGAACTATAGTAATATAATGACTTCTGTATTTTAATTGAAATTGAATTCATTTGTTGAATTTATTACTTTGAAAAATTATTATGTCGTAAGTCCACTTTCCATGTTGAATGTTGTTTTCTTTTGATGGGTTATATTTTCAGTTAAAGCCATGGGGTCGAGGCCTTGGCCGTGGCTGGAAACGGCTCGACTCCAGCATGAAGTCATTTCACAATAATAATAATTATAATAGTAATTATTATTATTGTTGCTGTTGTTGTTGTTATTGTTATTATTATTATTATTATTAATATTATTTTATTTTATATTGAACAAAAACAAAATAATAATAGAATGATAATAAAAATAATGAAATACAATAATAGGGGAAATAAAACTGATAGGAAAATGAATCAACAAAAATGTTTTCTCAATCTAGATTTGAAAACCAAACAATTGGAAAAAGAACACAAACAGTATCTAAATATCCAGACATTTTTCTTTCATTTTTTTGTTTATGCTTGGCACCTTTTAATTGAGACTGTGGTGCAAAAAAAAAATATATATATAACATCCCAATATTTAAATCGTTAGACATATTGTTTGCAAAGGAAGAAATTCGTGTTTCGTAGTAGGTTTGATGACTGCACAGCGTGACATTTTCAGATCAGACCAAAATTAACTTTTTTGCACAACCACCACTTGGTTGGCATGATGCATATCTCCCAGCTTGTTTTTTTGTTTACAACACCTGACCACCCGAGGACATACCAATACTAGCAGACAGCTAGACCGAGACAATGTAATGTGTAGTTTACACAAATCCAGACACACCTCCGCAGTAGCCATTGCACTCAATAAAATTTTGGACATTTTGTTTTTGCCTGAAATGAAATCCAGAACTTCAGTCCACAACTTCCTCTTACTGAACGATCTGCTGAATGATCACTTGATTCATGTGACCCTCATGAAAAATTAAGTCAGCACAACTACATGGTCTGAAGTTGATTTTTATTTTTCAAGGAGGGGGTTATTGATAAAACAGTGAAGACAGGGAGACAGAGGATTGGGAAAAGACCCAGATCATATTTGATCCTTGATCCACAGCAGGCAACATTTTTTTCTGATGGTGAGAATGCTTCATTTAGGCCTGCATTAAACTCCAGGACTAGTAAGTAAATAAGTACGTTTATTTTTACAGTGCTCTTCACAGGACAAGACATTCAAAGAGTGCTTTACAATGTGATTGGGAATAAGGGAGGAAAAAAGAATAGCGGATACAATAAAGTAAAATAATGTTAAAAATACAAATTAACATTTACTGTGATTTGACCGTTATGATGATTCTTAATAATACTTATGTGCTATACATGACAATACGCTTACTTACTACCCTAAACAAAGTAACATTCCCCTGAAATGCTGATGTGCTGCCTTCTGTGACGCTTTCTAGAAATTGTGAGAAGCAAAAAACACTGGTCAACACTGCACTCTTCTGACAAAACTGTGCAAGTACCAATTTTGGATTACCCTGAAATGCAAGTAGGACTACCACCATCACAATAGCCTAATAATAAAAATGTGTGGTACTCTTTTTGCCAGTTAACTACAGTATAGTGTAAAATTGTGACTGCACAAAGCATCTCTTTAATGTCAAAATAGATTATTTGTGGGCAGCTGGATGTTTCTCTAGCCTAAGAGGGGTTGACCTAATAATAGGAGGATCCCTCCAGAGATTGTTGTGTTGTTCGTGAATGAATCGATTCTTTTCAACAGCTCCTGGACATGAACGATGGAAACTGAATCACACTCACTGTTTTCCGTTTCTATCGTCCGTTTTGAGCTTGTGACCTTTGCTATGTACACATTCCAAGGCCATATTTTTTTTTACTCTCCCTGAGCTGGGCCATTAATTTGGCACACATTAACATAGTTGTATACGCAGTCTATGTATTTACACTGTAGCCCTACCTCAGGGGCAGGGTATGGGTTAGGTTTATGTATTGTATGCCTAAGGATATGCTCTTACTATATAGCCTACTGTATAGCAATAAACCAACAAACAAATCACTGATTCTTGAGAAAGCGGCTAAAACATGTCTCTGCAATACTGCCCTACAAAGGCAAAGTGCAGTAACTATATATTTTCTCAAAAATGAGTTTAGACTTAAAATAGTCTTTAATACACCTCCTTTATCTTGTGACAAAGCCTTATGGTCCAAATGCATCCCGTTTTAGTGATACTGATATGTCAAATTTGCATTAATACAATATCCAACCTACTTCCAAGGCTTTGAAGGCATTTGTCTCAGTTTCAATGTTGGTGTAGTTACTGCACTTTGCCTTTGTAGGGCAGAATAAACTGCCAATTCTGTTGAAAATAAACTACATTTTCATGAACAAAATGAATCCAGGTAAAGACCCAGGGGTCTGTTACACAAATGTACAGTCGTTTGAAATATTTAAGTGTTATTGTATTACTTTTCATGGCTATAAAGCTGCCCACACCCTGTAAAAACAGCTGTCCCAAGGACAGATATCATCATTTCAATTGACTTAAAATGTAACAATCACTAATATTATTGAATAGTATCACCATGATGTGAAAGTCCATATTGAAGTGGTTCTGCAGATATGCACATAGTGCATGTAAAACAATATTTACTATTATTTTCTGATTGCTCAAAGTGTGTCCAGCATATTGGTCACCACCGTCAGATTTTTTTTAAAAGACAATAAAATCAGGGATGGACAAGGTCATTGTCATTACTTAGGACCCCTTTTCAAACCTTCAGCTCTACTGAATACTTCACCATCACTGAAGCTCCTGTAAGTTTACTAATTTCTCCTCAATTTGTTAATTTGTTTGGACACTGGTACTGTCCCAACCATAAACTGTCAACACCGTCGGGGGTTTTAATAGTATTATGTTACATTAATGTTAATTATATATACTTTTTCAGAAGCTGCATGAAGCCCCTAAGAAACACAGCGAAAACGAAGTGGCTAATGTGAGCAAAAAATGCACAATATGTAAAAGAGTGTTTTTTTGTCTCACACCGTCAGATGTCACCGCCGTCAGATTTTGTTCCGCTCATCATCTTGTTCCATATTTGACTAAATTGTACTGGTTAATGAAACATTACCAGACATGTTAGTAATAATTGTGAGCCAAACTTATCCTCTAGCCTCCACTGAGGTGCATTTGGAGGGTTTTTTGTCACAAAACCTGACGGTGGTGACATCTGATGTAGTTCACAAAAAAGCATTCGTTTTACATGTTTTTGACTAGTTTTAAGAATATGCTTCCAATAAGTATCTACAATTATGTTGAATTGTAAAAGTAATTCACTTAAATACAGTAAACATGTTTTTTTTACTTCTAATTCTGTCTGACGCTAGTGACAAAACCAAGAAAGAGCTCATTTTCTGAAAAATGTAAAACATGGGGAGCTTGGCCAATACATTCACTGCACAGCCAATACCTTAATCTATGATAATACACCTCTATATTTTGGATTTGAACAATTTAAAACCTGTTTATGCCACATTTTCAGTAATCTAGGCCTACTTCCTAGAGTATCTAACAAATGAAGAAAAAACACATGCACAAGCATACTGTGCACACACAAAAATAAAGTGTTTATGCTAGATGTCATTGACTTGAGAGGGCTATTTATTTTGCTAAATGTAGGTAATAATTAGGTCACTTTCACCACCTTCAGATTACTGTCACCACCGTCAGTTCTTAAGTCACCACCATAAGAAGGAGTTTTGGACATTTTAAATGAATGTGCTTACAACATTTTCCTTTGGAGTTGTTGAATTATCAAAGTAATAACAAATTTAAGCCTACACGAATATTTGTGAAATGACAAAAAAACGTTTGATCTATTTAGGCATTAAGTAAGCATTGTCTGACAGCACATATTTTTAAATTAGAACTCATGAAGCAGTATTAAAATAGAATGTAAGTGAATTTTCAACATTTAAAGGCGTATGTGTGAACCAAAAAACACACACAATCACTTAAAAACTCCAGATACATATGCAACCAAATCAATACACTTTTTATTGCTTTTAATTGTGTCTGACGGTGTTGACAAAAAACAAGGTATGATCGGAGAAAAACCTGATTTCTGAAAAAAATTCAAAATGGGGAGATTGGCCTTGTGCATTTCTGAAAAGTCAAGACCTTTGTTTACGAGGATATACCATATTATTTTGTAATTCACTTTGTTTTTTTCTTTCAAGATTACAACCTGTTTTAGACACGTTCTCAAGAATCAGTGAAATACATTTTAAAAAAAATACCCAGGTCATTTCCACAAGTTCTATCTAGTACATCTAGGGCAAAACAAGCATAAATGATTGTGTCTCCCTTTCTGCAAATTAGTTGAAGATGTGCCTGGTTCTCTACCAATCAATCAGACACAGCTGCTGAGGTAAGGGTTATTGGGCTGTCGTTGAGGTGGCATCTTGACAGCTGCGCATCTTGTCACCAGGCTAGCCAGACAGCTGCTGGGGGCCCCTGGATGGAGAATTTACACTGTGCTAAAGTAGTGGCAAATTTCTTTCAAATGTTCACTCTTTTGACATTTTGCTTGGGGCCCCAGCTGAGCCTAGAGACGCCTCTGCAGCTGCATGTGTCACCCTGTCTGGGTGTCTGCAGCAAATTACACAATAGACTACATTACACTGAGACGCTTTATCCAAAACAGCATGTGGTTATTTCTTGCTCAATAGCACCATTACCTTCCAGTCTTTCCCCCAGAAGTTTTGTTAGTCAAGGTGGGGCGTTAAAAGTAGCCTATATATTTTTTTGGCTGAGCAACTTTAGAAATTACATTCACAACATGAAATATGTTTCATACATAGGCCTATGGGACCTAGTCAAGGTGGTACAGGTAGGTGTTTCTTGTCAAGGTGGCCGCCATAGCAATAAAGTGCTGGGTGAAACCCTGCCTTCTTACTGGTTAAGTTGGGATTTTAACCTATCAGCCTCTGGTCCTTAAGACCTAAACTCAATGGAGGCCCCGGACACCACTTCTCACGTCACCAGATGATGTTAGGCTGTAATCGAAACCCAACTTTCTACCTATACAGCGGTTGTTTTCAAAGTGGGGACTGGGGACCCCTGGGGATCCGCGAGGGGTAGGTAGGGGTGCCGCGACAAGTTGGCAAGAAAAGCATAGCAAACAAAATAAATCTTCCAATAACAAAGTTAAGCTTAGCAATATTCCCATCAGTTAAGAACTACATTATTATCATCTATTGTATCTCTTTACATTGCCACTATTATTAAGTTTTATTTGTTTATTAGTTTTTACAAACGTAGTTTGTTTAATATATCCAAGTGGGGCACTGATGAACAGACCTAGACTATTGTGAAAGGGGATGGGCAGAAAAATAGTGTGGCTCGACCTATGTAAAGGGGGCCTTGGCTGAAATTTGCCGGTATATGCGAGGCCTTCCATGGTGAAGTTTGGGAACCCTGGTCTACAGTACATCACAACAGGGTCTCTGTCAAGGCTATCAAGGTAAGTGCTGAAAGTGATGTTTAAAATGTGCCAAGGCTGCCCTAGATATTCAGCTCTGTGAACTCAGGGCAAACCGACACGAGGGAGAAGATTTGAGTCATCAACAGCACCCTGAACTGAGGCATGAGATAGAGATGGGAAAATTGTCACTTATGTCAGAAAGTGAATGTATAATATCAAGAACCTGTCAAGCGCCAGCTGAAAACCAGAGTTAAAGATGATGTATTAAAGTAGTGGTAAAAACTGCATTAGAAGGAAACATGCTTGTCACTGTGCAGCCAACTACCAGAGAATCTAAAGAACACCCAGATAGACACCTGGATAGTATGACACCCAGACAGAAGCTTTTATTTTTTTCTCTAAAGGAAATTTGCTTTCACAAACCTTCAAACTGTTCAAAAATACAAACAGTATAGGATGGGAGAGGCATCCCCAACACTGAACACAAAAAGAGAACACCATCTAACATAGCAGACCCAGTCTTATGCCAGAACAGTAAGCTTCAAATGATGTTTCAAACACACTAGTGAAGTTGCCCGTAACTTCAAATAAACAATAGCCTGGTCTTGCCATATCCCTTTTACTGTACTAATTGTGAATTGGCTGGTGCCACCGAGTGTGTGTGTGTGTGTGTGTGTGTGTGTGTGTGTGTGTGTGTGTGTGTGTGTGTGTGTGTGTGTGTGTGTGTGTGTGTGTGTGTGTGTGTGTGTGTGTGTGTGTGTGTGTGTGTGCGAGGATCTAGGGGCCCCTGGCGAAATATAAACATGGGGCCCTCAAAAGTTTTTCTTTAAACATGTACACAAAATAAGGGTCACCATTGGAAGGAATGAGGGTGTTTTGTCTCATACGGTATAGATCTGTGATTACTTTACATAAGTGACCAATTAAGCTCAGGCCTACTTTTTTGTGCTTATCGCGACTGGTGTGACAAAAAGTTTTTCTTTAAAGCGATACTATGGATATTTTTGGCCAAATCCAGCCCAGGCATGGCAAGCATTTGGCCAGAACAAATGAAAACATTAAAGTGTGCGATTTTCTATCACTAAAACTTCAGTGGGTCATATCTCTCCAAAGCATTCACAGAGACATAGATCTTATGGTAAGAGTCTCATCACAGAGTTTGACAAGAAGGGAAAACAGAAAAGCGATAATCTGTGCTATGTCGAGACATATAACTTGTTTCTCATTGGGTTGGGGCGTTGGTTTGGTCCACCGCAGCCTGACTTGCTCTACCTAATTTGGCCCTTGGAGAAAAATAATTTGAGACCACTGATGTAAGGAAATTTGAAATAACTGTTTTAGCACACCTCTTTCTCTCCCTCTTTCCCTCTCTCTCTCTCTCTCTCTCTCTCTCTCTCTCTCTCTCTCTCTCTCTCTCTCTCTCTCTCTCTCTCTCTCTCTCTCTGCGCGTGTGCGCATGTGTGTGTCCATGAGCTGCAAGCATAATATCATTTTCTCTGCGGAATAGCAGTTTAGTTTTATTTATAGTTTGTTATCAATTGGCCCAAGGTAGTGCCACTAAAACAGCTTACAGGAAGTAGCCTACAGTATGGGTGTGCCCCAGCAGGGAGACCTATCATCTACATGGTTTAGATAATTTACAGCACACGTTACAACAGACAGCCATCACCCTTAGTAAAGCCAGCCATCGCCAGCTGTCACCACCACCACTAGCAGCTGACAAACACACCACTCATGCTCTCACTGATCAGCACTGTGTGCTCTAATGGCAGCTGTAAAAGTCTAATGGAAAGTCCCACTCTGAGAGACAGCCAAAACTGAAACCAAAACAGCAGTCTTACAGCAGAGATGGGAAATGGTGCTGCTTAACTGGACTGAGTTGTTGCCTCAACCATACTGAATATGACTTATGTGGTATGTATTGCACTGGTTTACTATCTTATCTGTTTAGTTTACTGGGATAGATTGGCCAATAGACGCTGGCTGTTGCAACAACAAAGTTGACAGGAAGTGTGGCTGGCCGGGCGGGCCAAGGCTGGGGATCACATGGTTCCTGAGACAGAGGTTTCAAAAGTAAAAGTAAAAAAAAAAGAAAACAATTTCCTTCCAACACAGGAAACGTATCTGAGTAGCCAGTAGACCTGTGTAGTTGTCTTACAATCAGCTGACTCTACACTGATTGTATCAAGTTTGTGGCGGGTCCTTGTTAGGTTTTTAGTATTTTTCAGTAACAACACAGTCTACAGGTATCTCCTTACGTTGGACTAAGTGGTTTAGCAGCTATATCATGTGCTGGTGTTGTACACCACACATTTACTTTTACTTTGAAACCTCTGTCCCTAGAGCACCGAATACCAGATGGGAAAAACTGCAACCATGATGACAGTACCAAAGAAAATGGAATCTTGTACAAGAACCACAACTAGCTGGTGTGGCCAGGAGTGGCACTGCAGCTATGTTATCACAGCCAAGTAAATAATGAATGGGTGCCAACGGGGCTGTACCCTTCTCATAGAACTATCTGCCCGTGTGATTTTTTCCCTGGAAACAATGGAGTCGCGTTCGATAGATATGAGTAAGTGAAAGCATTTGCCGACACGTTTGCATCTTGTCAAGTGTTACATTCGTGAAAATGACCCTTATTTCAACTATAGCAATGACATAACACGTGACAATCGACTTTACGGCACTACGCCATTTGTTTTGTAGTTTTAAGTCTGACTTCAGATGTCGATGTGTTTAAAGTTATGTTAGGATTGTTGCGGACACCTGTTATTTATTGCATTTAAGGTGGTGGAAAAGCGGCATGTGTACATAGGGTAAAGGAAATGACTGCGCTCATCCTTAAGAATTTGGGCACCTTCAATTAACATGTTGGACGGTGGTGGGGGGTTTTGAGGTGTGTGACCGTAGATGTCTCTGCTAGGATCAGTCAGAGTACGTCTCTCAGCTCTGGTCGTGAATAGTCGCAAAGATTCCTCAGCCAGCAGGTATTAGCCGAATGCTAGCGTGTTGCAGGACAAAACTAACACGTCTTTGGGAGAACAAAGCCATGTCAGGAACCTTTAACTTCACTTCTAATACAACGTTCATGATAAGGTACAGAATGTGCACACATCTTTACAAACCAGAGAACAGAACCGTCACAAATCCCTGCTGAGCCATTTAGCCCAATAGGCTCCCATTCATCTTTAACTTGGCTGCGTTCGCCAACGGGGCTATAATGGGAGCCAATGAGAGACGCCTATCTCATAGCTTAGACAATTTCTGACAGTACTGAACAGCAGCCGTGCTCCCTCCCTCACTGCAATATGGCTTTGAGCGTACACAAATGGGGTGGGTGTCTTGAACCACTTCCACTCTGCAGACTGTAACCTGCTCAACTGGTCTGTAAACCTGCTCCTGTGACAAGAGGGTGGCAGTGGCTGTCCAAAATGAAAGTAAGAATGCACTTTTTGTTTGGTGGCAATGAATGGGGACAGTTGCCTTTGGGTGTTGTCATGATCTGCAATGGAAATAATCTCTTGTTTCTAAACACAGCACATATCGATTGGATCGTCATTGGACTAGATACCACCACCACCACAACACAAAATGGGAATAAGTAAGCTGGTTAATCTTACACAAATGTGTTAGATGGTTTACACTTGGCTTCATCTACCTCAGCATGTTAAAGGATGGCCCAGTGTTTTCTCAACCATATACTATCACCCTCAACTGCACATTCATTTGGCCATAATGTTTTTCTTTTTAGACACTTCCTGCCTTTTCACATTCACCCATTTCCACTTCCTCTTCCTGTTTTGCAGGCAGCCAATCAGCGTTGTGGGCGGTGCTGCGGGCGGCGGGGGGAGGGTATGCAGTGACGGGCACCGCTGCCCAGGCCATAGCTGAGGCGCAGTGGCTCGTCATGAGTGCCGCCTATCCAGACGCCCTGGCCTTGGCAGAGCACACGGGGGCGTTCGGGCTGGCACTGCTGCTGTGCTGTGCCACGATGGGCATCGCGCTGTGGAGCACCGCGCTGGGCATCGGGATGGCAACCGCAGCCAGCGGCCTGATGAATAGACTTGGAGCCAGTGGTCTTGGAGGGATGCTTGGACGAGTTGTGAAGGTGCTCGGAGAAAGCAGCCTAGCAAGAATGCTCAGGGAGAACAGCATCTTAAGGACACTCAGAGAAAGTAAACTTGTAACGACACTTGGAGTGAACAACCTATTAAGGAACCTTGGAAGGATGGTTGGAGGGGTTGTCAAGATACTTAGGGAAAGCTGCCTCTTAAGGACAATCAGAGATAGCCGCTTCCTGAGGACAATCAGAGATAGCCACCTCCTAAGGACAATCAGAGATAGCCGGCTCCTAAGCATGTTGGGACTGGAGGCTGTGTCCATGTCCTGCACGGGTCCCCTGGTGGTGCTGGGGGCCTCCGGAGCCGGGGCGTTGCTCGGGGCAACAGCTGAGTCGGCCTCAGGAGCCTGGGCGTTGCTCGGGGCAACAGCTGAGTCGGTGCTGCAGTGGGGAAGTCAGGAGCTCATCGCAGGACCCTGTGTTGTGCTGCTGGTAGTCCTATGCATTGTAATGAGGGTCCATTGGCTCTTCATAACACAGCTGATAGTCTTCCTGATCACACACTTCATTGTCATGTTTTTGGGGATGGTCGTAAGCTTCGCCCACCCTGGTGCCTACATCTTAGTGTTGATAATGCTGTACTTTGGGACGGACTTTCCGGCGTGGCTCTGCACGCTACCTCAGAAGATACTGAGTTTGCTCACTGGTCAGCTGCCCCCCAGAAGCTCCACCCCCAACTCTGCTCCTCCTGACTCCCCCCACTTCCTGCTCTACACCTTCTGTGCGGCGGTGACGTTCGCGGGACTTCTGACGGGTGTCACCGCGTTCTTCCTCACCTATCGACAGAAGCGGCAACAGGCCACGGCCGTGCTGCTGTGCTCCTGCGGTCACGTGGCCCCTCTGTGCGCCACCATCTTGGGAGCCGTGATGGGGATCTATTTCCTGCTGGGTCTGAACACCTGGGAGGCGGAGCACCTGGCAGCGGGGGCGGTGGCCGCCACCATCTTGGCTCTGGAGGGGGTGCGGGTTTTGTTGGGCGCGCTGGGTCCCTGTGCCACCGCGGGGCTCCTGGTCGGGGTGAGCAGTGCAGCTGGGTTGGCTCTGGAGGCGGCCGTCATCGCTGCGAAGATGAGGCACGGCGGGGCAGGGGCCGCGGGCGCACTACTTGGGGCACTAGGGGGCGCTGTTCTAGGGGCCATATCTTTATCCCAAGGCAGGAAAATGCTACTGCTGTCTGTGACGGCTGCTGTTTCTGCGATGCCCAATATGGAGAGAGTGGCGTCTCTGGGGTACGGAGGCGGCACTGGGCTCGGGGAGGCGAGGGTTAACGTTGTTGTGAACGCTGTGTTTTTAGGGCTGGCTGCCTTTGGCATGGGGGCGCTAGGGCTGGGGTTCATCACTATGGGGATCAGTGGGGATTTTGGGTTCATTATGGCTGTAGGTGGAGGCTCAGTGGCAGTCACATGTTTTTTGGTGTTTACTGTAGTAGACTTTTCATCTTGAGGACTGTGAGTCTCCCAACTCTTGTGTTGGAGGCAAGTTATTGATGGCTGAGGCATGAATGCAATTCCATTGTGTGCGGAGAGTGCTGTGTGCTTTGGAGTGCTGTGTCATCAACAATGGGAGTTTGCCAGTTGAGATTAGATAATAAGACTATGCTGCCCCCTAGTGTTTGGAAAAAGCTCCCACAACACTATCATCAGTCAAACTGTCATCAAAGAAGCTGGATCTAACAAGAAGCGTCATTTTGTTTCTTTTCCGGTATCCACTTTAAGTCGGGTGAACGCCCCTTTAGGAGACCTTCGGTTAGGAGACCTTCGGAGTCCTGAGGTTGAGAATCAATGAAGTCATCGTAGCGCTGTAGATGGCGGTAGCGCACCTCTTGCGCAAACACCTCAAAAAGAGAAGAAGAAGTAGGGGACAACGCCCCCTTAGGAGACCCAACTTGAGCACACGCTTTTGCATTGAGTGGGCGTGTTTTGCGTTATCTTAGTTTGATTCAGTATTTTTGCTGTCATCAACCACTAGTTGAATGGGGGAACCTGGGGTAAAGTAATAATAACTGGGAATTTTGGTCCTTTCTGAATGCACCATCTCAGTAAAGATAGCGTATGTCGGTAAACTTCGCCAAGAGTTTCACCACCTGTGCTGTGAACAGTCCTGAGTAATTAGCCTAGGTCAGTGGTTTTCAAAGTGAAGGCTATGCAGGGACGCCAGGGGGGCGCTGCAAGTTGGCAGGAAAAAAACAGCAGAATAAACTGAATAATTTAATAAATTGAATTACAATCCCAGTGGAGTCATTTTCTTCTTTACAATGTAAATATGTTAACATGTATTGTGCTTTTAGTACTTGAATGGGTTTATCTATGCAGTTGTGAAACCGGGTGCACAGAAAATTTCGGAAAAGTTTGGAAACCCCTGCCATAAGTAATACTAATCAAGTCCAAATGCAATCAAGTTGTCTTCCCCCTGCGCACCCCCTTGTACATTTCAATGTGGTTTGCGCACCCTAAGCGAATATTTTGGTGTGCTGATGCCCACGCTATTCACTGCACATTTTGCACAGTTGTGTTGGGGAATCCCCTTTTCCAATAGTAGGAGTTAAACTACACTTCACATGAACCCTTCCAGCATACAATTCACCAAACAATTAAAAACTACTTAATGCGAAAAACTCACATATCCACTGCTCTATTCAGGTCGTGCACCCCATTATGTCAGGCCATGCACCCCCAGGGGTGCATGCACCCCAGTTTGGGAAACACTGGTCTAGTGCATGAAACACACATTGTATCTAATCTATGGCAAACGTTACAGTGTTGAAGTAAGCATTCCTTTTGGATATTAAGCCTACATGACATTTTTGAGGTTCATGAAACATTTTTGCTACTAAGCAGAATGAAAGGACTGACTGACTCACCGGTGGGCCCCGCACCCTTGTGAGGCCCTATTTTCAGAAATGTATTTCAGAATTATTATTTTTTTAAGTACATTTCAGAAAATAGGGGCCCATGAGGGTGCAGGGCACACCAGGAAATGCCCGGTATGCCAGATGGATAGGCCGGCCCTGCCTTTTACTAGTCTTTAGGCCTATATTTGACTAGTAAACACAATCACTATGTCATTGTTTGCTTACAGCTTTTGCATGTGTTTCAAAAGGGAAATGAGAAAGTATGCATCTGTGAACATTGTTTATTCTACTGCAGGCACATTGCAAATGACATTTGTATGAGAGGGCAATGAGGCCAATGAAGAAGAGGAGAATTATAGTAATAATCTATTTGTTAGCATGATGATGGTTTTGCAGGTTGTGTCCCCTTCCCTAATAACGATAAGCTGTACTGTTTATTTGTGTGTTCCTATATGGGCAAAGAAAAGAGAAACATCACAGAAATGAATGAGCAAATTAATGACCAAACGAATGAATGATCCCTACATTCACATGACACTTTTTAGTAAATTAATTCATTTTCTTTTTTTTTTAAAGGGACACTGTGTGAGATTTTTAGTTGTTTATTTCCAGAATTCATGCTGCCCATTCACTAATGTTACCTTTTTCATAAATACTTACCACCAGCATCAAATTCTAAGCATTATGACTGGAAAAAATGCACTTTTCATACATGAAAAGGGGGATCTTCTCCATGGTCCGCCATTTTGAATTTCCAAAAATAGCCATTTTTACCTTCGCCAGAAGGTTATGTTTTGCCCGCCGTGTATTTATTTATTTGTGAATATGTCTATTTGTTTGTTTGTTGTTTGTTTGTACTTCGTCTAACTCAGTCAAAACTGAGCCGATTTTTATGTGGGATTTTTGTGGGATGATTGGTCATGACCCAAGGAAGAATCGATTCGTTTTTGGGAGTGATTGGGTCAAAGGTCAAAGGTCAAGGTCAAAATGTTTGTTTGTGCTTCGT
The DNA here is from genome assembly GCF_034702125.1 of Engraulis encrasicolus. Taxonomy (NCBI): domain Eukaryota; kingdom Metazoa; phylum Chordata; class Actinopteri; order Clupeiformes; family Engraulidae; genus Engraulis; species Engraulis encrasicolus. The sequence goes on along the minus strand of NC_085876.1, from coordinate 26,113,000 downwards.
ATAACTCAGACAGAACTGAGACGATTTTTATGAAATTTAGTGGGATGATTGGTCATGACCCAAGGAACAATACTTTTTGGGAGTGATTGGGTCAAAGGTCAAAGGTCCAGGTCAAGGTCACGAAAAGGTCAAAAACGTAAATTGAGCCGATTTTTATGAAATGTAGTGGGATGATTGGTCATGACCCAAGGAACAATCGATTACTTTTTGGGAGTGATTGGGTCAAAGGTCAAGGTCATGGTCACGAAAAGGTCAAAACGTAAATTGAGCCGATTTTTATGACATTTACTGGGATGATTGGTCATGACCCAAGGAACAACGATTACTTTTTGGGAGTGATTGGGTCAAAGGTCAAGGTCAAGGTCACTAAAAGGTCAAAAACGTTTTTCTTTGCCAAGCACTACATGCCAGAAGAACGTGTGCATGCTGAATTGAATAAGAGGTCAAGACTGGGCCAAAAATGTAATATTACGATATTCCGCTCCGATTTAAATGAAACTAACACCAAAATTTGGACAATGTTATGCCCCACACTTTGAAGATGGCCAGAAAAAAATAAGTGGCGTAGGCGAAGGTTTGCGCTCTACCGAGTGCCCATTCTAGTTAGCTGCTAAAATGACTGTACTTGGACCATACTAGAAAATATTTGTTTATTACTTTGTAAACTTTCATGTAAAGATCAAATTTGGCAATAGGCAGCCCAGTTTCAATGAGCAGCATAGTTGCAGTACCTTTTTTGACCATTTCCTGCACAGTGTCCCTTTAAGATTTTTTTTGGTCTTTTTCGACTTTCTTTGATAGGACAGTGTGAGAGGTGGACAGGAAACGAATTGGGAGAGAGACGGGGAGGGGTCGTAAAGGACCTGGGTCGGGAATCTAATCCGGGTCAACCGCATGGCAGGTGAGTGCCCCACCGGTTGGCCAAGGCAGGGCCTAAATCATTCCCCTTTTCACCAACTAATCCATTTGCCATTTGCAATGTGTGCCTGTAGTAAAATGCCATTTGCAATGTGTGCCTGCTGCAGAATAAACCAGCACTGACAGATGCATGCTTTCTTTGGTTGTGTGTACTCTGCCCTCTCCACCTTTGAATATCAAAAGGCGTAGATTAGAATTTGCAGACACACAACAGCATGGTGTTATGTCATTGAATACCACCAGGAAGCCAGTGAGGATTAGACAGCGGAGAAAGGTATCAAATGCCCACATGCACATCCCATTGCAGAGATGCGGGTGGTGAACACCTTTGTTGTCCTTGCTCTCTGTGAGCTGACTACTGCTCACTTGTACCGCAAAGATCACGTATTCATAGCTGAACCTAAGACATGGTTCAAAGCTCGAGAGTATTGCAGGGAGCATTACTATGTGGACCTGTCCACCTTCGAAAGTAAGTGGGAACAAGACCTGCTGTCCATACCAACCACCCAGAATGTCAAAAAACGAAACTGGATTGGGCTACGTTTGGTTGATGGGAACTGGGGGTTTATCGATCAAGAGAGACTTCCCTTTCGACGCTGGAATTCCTCTCAGCCCAATGGCAATGGGCTGGAAAAATGTGCCGCTGTCAACGTACGCAATCGCTGGTTCGATGCTCCGTGTTACTTTCCAATGCCCTTCTTCTGCTTCTACTGGACACACGAGCTGATCCTGGTGAGAGAGCGCAAGACTTGGGAGGAGGCTCTGATGCACTGCCGCTCTCACCACACCGACCTGGCTGGTCTACCGCTAAGGTCAGAGCTTCTGAAGGCCTTGGACCTGAGCGGCGGTGCCCAGAGTCCTCGTGTTTGGACCAGTTTGAGGTTCCTTGCTGACGAGTGGCTGTGGGTGGACAGGAAGCTTGAAACAGGACTAAGGGACCTGCACCTGTATGACCACCTACCCAGGTGTCCTGCTCAGCCCTTACACTGCGGAGCCGTCGGCTCGGAGACAGAGACTGTGACCAGTGAGGACTGTCTGGAGAAGTTCAACTTCATCTGCTATGAGAAGATAGGGGAGAATTAATGAATTAGGCCTGCAGCTTTAAGAGATGAAGCAGATAAAGGAAAGGGAGACGTGAGGAGCATGATGTCACTGTTGTGCTCTGTTCTCTTTATTTGTTAGTAACCTAATGATTACAATGTGTTTGGCATAGCTGAGTAATAGCCACATTAAAGAATAGGCCTACTCCTCCACAGCACATAAGGTGTGGTTGGGTGGGGGTGGGGGTGGGGGGGGATTGGGCTTTGTCAGTGCCCCTCTATCTGTGCCCCTGGTGTGTGTGTGTGTGTGTGTGTGTGTGTGTGTGTGTGTGTGTGTGTGTGTGTGTGTGTGTGTGTGTGTGTGTGTGTGTGTGTGTGTGTGTGTGTGTGTGTGTGTGTGTGTGTGTGTGTAAAGCTAGCACTTCTGTGTTACTGTCTGAATGTCTGTTGATTGTTATTCAAAAGGGGAAACAATGAAGTTGAAATTAAATAGCACTGAACACTATGTATGTAACTGTATCAATGATTATATTGCATTGAAATTCGCTATTGTTGCAGTGAAAACAAGTTAAGTGGAAAGGCCTTCACAAGTGGCTTGCTTGTTGGGAAATGTTTCAACAAAATATTTGCCAAAAATAAATCAATGAGCTCAGCTGCTTTTCCAATGTTTATTATTGCAGAATGTTTCCAAAAATGCTTTCGCTTATTTTAGCCTACCGCCACCTTTAACCATTTCACCTAATTCACTTGAACCACTTGCATGCAGGCTATTTTAACCTATGTGACCCCTATGTGTCCTTGGCTTTTGACCCTTAAGACCTAGATTGTCTTGCAACATCTTTGACAACTTAGAATGAGTAAATACATCAAGTTTCATGAAAATATTTCAATTGGCTGACGACATCAACCCAATATCAATATGCGGTAACCGCATGGCCCAAAAATGATTGTACCGTGCTCCATTTAAAGCATGATTCCAAACATGCTTTTGATTTATTTAACTCCAGTTTTGAGCCTTTTTAGGCTAATTCATTCAGACTATACACAGTGTTATCTTTTGCATTGCTTGAACCCATTTGCATTCAAAAACACATATTTTCGCAATGTCCACAACCAACAGAATATGTACGCTTATTTTCATCCAGTTGGCAAGTCATTTTTTGACAAAGATACATCCAGGTGGTCTTCCAGGAGGTGTGCTCATACTTAATAGTGATTTGTTTGTGAATATTGCATGGCTGTGCGTATTTGATCAATACATCCGGCAATAGACCTGAATATGAGGCTACTTAATGCCATAAATCCATTGGAAAACACATGTTGTGATAAGATCTAACTATTCAAATAGTTCCCAAGATAATTCCCAAAATTCAAACACTGCACAAGCAGGCCTATAAATGATATTCATTGTCATTGAGGTGGATAAATAGTCTACATGAAATCGTCACTTGGATAGTTCCATACAAAGGTCATTGCATGGTTATTACAGGCTCCAAACAGCTTGAGGCAAATTCAAGGTGCAATTATTTTTAGACTATACACTATCTTGTCAGTTATTACAGTATGTGTATTACAGCTGAATTTTGGTCAAAGTGGGAATGCAGTGCATTTTCGAACAAATCATAACTGATGCACTCAGATGTGTGTTGGTAAAGTACAATGTGCTACAATGCACAATTTTGGAAAAGTAGGCCTCAGCATTGAGGTTTATTGATTGGCAAAAAAGCAGCATGTGTCCCCTTGAACTGATTTCCCTTGATTAGAGCCATCAGTGACCTGGTGTGACCTGCCACTGGTACAGTAGGTCACACCAGGCCACCACCACCAGCATCCAACCACTACTAACATAGCCTAAAGTATGTTGACTATATGTGGTTAGCAGGAGAACAAGTAGGCCCAGGGGTATGTTGAGTTTATCGATGTGATTGTGATAAGCTTACAAATGGTAATGTAGTATACGGATCACAGCTTGCAATGGGAAGGCTACCGTTTTCCTACCATTTCCTACCATTTTTCATTCGTTTTAAGCATGTGGCCTTCACATAAGTATACTTTAATTTGTGGAAAAAAACCCAAGTGCCAGCCTCAGAGTGGCAGAAACAGTCTTTAGAAGGAGGAGGGCAATCAGTTGTTGTTTGGACAAAATGACAGAGGTGGAGTCAAAATTGCTATCTTCTTAACCCTAAAGCGACCAACTGGGGTCATTTATGACCCCGGGCACATATTTTCATACACCATTTCTGCAATTTTCATCAGAAAAACTTGTCCTTCTAGGAGTTTGTCAATACATATGTTGTGCATGTTGTGAATGATTTTTGTGAGATTTGGACCATCTATATAGGATTTATAATCAAAACACCTCTGGGGTCATTTATGACCCCGAGAGGATCCATGAGATACTCAACATTATAATGTTCATTGTTGTTGTAATTTTCAAACTCTGTTTTTTGTATTTTGTGTCTTTGGGCAGGCCATGGTCAGCAGACCTAAAATATTCATAATATAAACATTTATAGTATTAAAATATAATATATTATTTATATCAATAGGGCACCCTTGCGATAGACAACGGAGGATATTTTGAGGGCACCCAGGTAGCATTTCCTCTGTTATTCTTCCATATATGTTGATATCATGGCACAGTGGTCCAAGACACATGATACAAATATGAAATGAAATTCATCCTGATGAACAAAGAGGGAGGAAACAGTCATCAGTGTAGAAATCAATGGCGTTTTTAGAATTTTCCTTATTATATGGCTATACAAAGGCTGAAGCATCAGTTGAATCATTTCTTTGCTCTAATATATATGGAAGACACCTTTTCACAGCTACAATGTCCAGAAAAAGTTTCAGAGAAATTTTGAGTGTGCATAAGGTTATATGTTTGAGACATGGTTTTGTCTATGTAAATTACCATATTCTCTGATCTTGTGATTTCATGAACCCAGAAATGTTGAGTACCCTAAAGTTTTATTGCAAAAATATCATCTATGGACCTAATGGATAGAATTTAGCTTGGTTTCCCAAAGTTTCACTTTGAGCAATTTCCATAATTAGCATAAATATACTGTATTATTATGGTAAGTGAATAGGCTAAAAAATGTAAATGATAGATATCACCATGAAACTTTCTCAGTTGATTACTGATGATGAGAGAAGAAAAAAATGTATTGGATGTTTTTTGTATTTTGATGTTTACATATGCAAATGAGGGCATACATCATATTTAGCATATACGTATGTAAGTTTGACTAATTTTTAGCAAAACAATAAAATGTTCAAAATCACATTTTTTTGCTTTAGATGAGGGACAAGTATGAGCGAGATGTAAATAATCTTGAATGAACCCCAAAAATAATTTATATAATGGTATTTCTATATAAACTCCTTGGAGTCAGAAATGACCCCGCTCGGTCAGATTAGTCGCAAAAACAGGCCGGTCGCTTGAGGGTTAACTAACACCGAATAAATATTTAAAAATGGTTCAAAAGAGCCAGTTATTGGAACGACTCTTTGAAAGGAGTGAGTCACTATGATCCAGATCTCGTCAAAGAGCCAAAGAGCTATCTCTACTGGCAACAATGTCTCTCTCTCTCTGTCTCTCTGTCTCTCTGTCTCTCTCTCTCTCTCTCTCTCTCTCTCCCTCTCTCTCTGTCTGTCTCTCTCTCTCTGTGCTGTGTGTGCTGTGTGTGTGTGTGTGTGTGTGTGTGTGTGTGCGCGTGTGTGTGTGTGTGTGTGTGTGTGTGTGTGTGTGTGTGTGTGTGTGTGTGTGTGTGTGTGTGTGTGTGTGTGTGTGTGTGTGTGTGTGTGTGTGGCTGTGTGGCTGTGTGGCTGTGTGTGTGTGTGTGTGTGTGTGGCTGTGTGGCTGTGTGTGTGTGTGTGTGTGTGTGTGAGAGAGAGAGAGAGAGAGAGAGAGAGAGAGAGAGAGAGAGAGAGAGAGAGAGAGAGAGAGAGAGACAGAGACAGAGACAGAGACAGAGACAGAGACAGAGAGAGAGAGAGAGATTACCCAAATCCAAGCTACACATCAATTTTCAAACTCTGACTGCACTATTGAACATGGGAATGGAGTCTACTGTGCAACCTATAGCACTCAGTACTCTGGCAGTAAGAACATTCAGGTCAATCTGCGGACACCATCAATTAATCTAAATGGGATTTATTTACTGATAGTGGTGTGCATTGGCACTGCCTCACGATTCAATTCGTTTACAATTCAGGAGGTAGCGATTCGATTTGATTCGTTTCGATTCAATTCTACAATGCATTGCAATGCATTACATTTCTAATGAGAGCAAAGCAAATATTCCATCAGTCAGTCATGAGGCAATACAAGTAGTCAGATACTGAGCACATTTTATTGCCTGTTTTCTGTATCAGTCTTGCAGTTTTCAATGCTTTGAAGTGCTTTTATTTAATTTAACATTAATTTGCTCCGGAAATATCCACGGAAGTAACTAAATTTCCTGACTTTTCCTGAATTTCCCCTTGGGGATCAATAAAGTTACTCTACTCTACTCTACTACTCTACTCTAATTGAAACTTGAAAAAATATGCTGTATCGATGCACTTGCCGTTTTGAATTTAATTGTCCATGCCCCGTATTGCGATGCATTGCCGAATCGATTATTGTTGACACCACTATTTACTGACATGGTAAATTTTAATTTTCATTGTTTTTGAGTGTCTACTGATGCACTTGCAATACCAGGCAATCAAGTGGTAAGATTATTTTTTAATTTGGTCCAAATGTGATTATCAGTTCCCCAATTACTGTACAGTAGCACATTATTTTCGGTCAACATTTTCATTATAAGACACAGGCAACCACTCTTAATGTCAAAATTGTCAATAGCCTGAATTACATACCCAAATATACATTTCACAATTCTGCACAATATCACTCTGTTTTCAGCACAATTCTCAGAACTATAACACGTACAGTATCTGCATAACTTAACCCTCCTGTTATCCTTGGGGTCCATTTGACCCTATTCAATGTTTAACGGCTGCATTGAACTTTTACATTTTGATTCTGCATCTGGCTTACATAGATTGGTGTTTGATTTGAATGTAATCCTATGGAGAATATCATGATCTGCTTCAGTAGTAACAATGCATGTTGACATGCATGTTTCTTTTAGGTGTTCTTCAGATTGCCAATGTTGACAGCATTCATGCATCCCCAAGCCATGTCAGTCCCACTACCATGCTTGGCTATTGAGAGGATACACTTTTTTTTGTAAAACTCACTTGTTTACCACCACACATGCTTGACACCATCTAAAGCAAATTTGAAACATGCATGTCAACATGCACTGTGACTACTGAAGCAGATCATGATATTCTCCATAGGATTGCATTCAAATCTCACACCAATCTATTTAAGCCAGATGCAGAATCAAAATGTAAAAGTTCAATGCAAAAAAAGGTTGAAACGCACACTGATGACCTCCCTTTTCATCCCTTTTCATTTCGTTTCATTTCGAGACGATTCGAGCAAACACAGCCCCTTCTCTACCGGATTTTCATCTGGGGTGTACTCACTTTTGTGAGTACATGTTCAAACATTAATGGCTGTATTTTGTTTTTTTTTCTGAGTGAACAAGAAATTTAAGCGGTTAAATATGTTGTTAAAAGGTCACTAATCATTGTGTCAAAGTGAAATTTCTGTAATGCTTTCCTATGAAAATATATACTCACAAATCTGCAAAAACCTGTGAGGGGTGTATTCACTTTCGTGATATACTGTACATTTTATTGGTATTTTGCAAATTTTCCCCTAGTCATGGATTGTTTTGCGTGTGTGTGTGTGTGTGTGTGAGGTGTCTGTGGGGGAGTTAGGATATATTTGATGTACTATTTATGTCACAAACAGAGCAACATTTAATACTGTATATGAGGCATAAATATGTGCAAAAGTTTTGGCCTTTACTGATTTTGTAGACATTAAAATGGCTAGGGTAAATGACCCCAAGGATCATGGATGTAGGCTAAACAAAATCTGAGGGTAACAGGATGGTTAAGAGACATGCTGTGGTTTATTCTAAAAAAAAATCTTTCTAGATCACAGGTTGAGATTGAGAGATGGGTGTTGTTGCTCCGGAGACATTGGACACACACTTGGAGACTGAAGTCTGACCGCTTTTTACACCGCTTTGCAAAAGGCTCTGTAATAGGCTATTAGGCTATTGTTGTTTATACAATAGTTAGATCCCTGTTGATACCTGCGTGTCGTGCCAACGCGGCGGTGTGTTATTGGGAATGAAGGAAAACAGCAGACTACTGCGGCCTAAGGGCCCAACTTCATGACCACCGTCTGCGCGAGACCTAGGTCACAACAAACAGGCATTGTTGTCATCATTGTAGGTTAAACTACACAATTAGCCAAAAAGAGCCACAATTTTGTAGTGGAATTTCACCGTGCGCAACATGCGCAGCTCCACCCACGAGTCCCGTTCCATTTGTTCAAAGCTTGGTTCAGTTGTGAGAGGTAGATCGATCACTATTGACGCTGCGCCGCGGATAAGGCTGTCGGACCACAGTAGTGTGGGGACAGCTCATTTTGCCGAGATGTCACATTGACCAGTGACCATACAGTCGTGGTTAGGGATGACAGGGAAAACTACAGCAGCCCGTTGTTGCAGCTGATAAACGATGATTTTGCTGTCGCCATCGATTAGGATTTCCATGACATCGGACCGTTTTAAGTATAGGATGATTTTGAGTCGAATTAGGTGACAATGGAAGACCATTACAAATCTAAACTGCCAAATGAAGTGGATTATTTAATCACTGGATACTTGGTGATTGTTGGTAAGAAAACTATCCTTTTTTCATAACCGAGCAGCTGAAAAATGCATCTACCTCTAGGGCCTGATATTTCATCTCTCAACTTAGTTAGTGAATGTAGGCCTATTCCATAAATTAATTTTCGCTGAAGGATGAGCATGGGAGAAGAAGTACAGCAGCAATAACAACAAAATCAACAACAATAATACATGTTAGAATAATAATAACAACAATAATAATGATGACAGTATCAGTATCAGTGTGTGACGAGGTGGCTATCAGCGCACCGTCACGGCGTCTGTAGTCAGCCGCCATTGGACACGAGAAACTGTCTCCCCATTCAAACTTGTCCTGCCCGCGCAACAGCCGTGCTTACTTAATGTATGAATTCTGCCATGTCATAAACATCCCTCCATTATTACCGTTTCGTTAAGCATTTAACTTATGGGTGCACACATAGTTGAATCGCTGACAAACTTTCACGCATTTGAGTTGTCCTCTCATACGCAAACACATACACTGATCACAAGCCCGGTTTTGATAACTTCCTTTGTTTCTTTGTTTACAGTTTACAGTTGCAACGTATACATGTTATGACTCAAACCGAGTGGTTTTTAAACATTTTGGAACGCTGTCAAATGTTTGTAGAGTGTTTATAAACTTCAATGTCTTACCTGATGCGCTGCATCTCTGCGTAGTGTCAAAGGAGTGTGGGGCGGAGCTGAGAATGCTATATTGCTGGGCACGTTCGCGTGGCCGCATTCTTGAGCCAGCGCATTCTCCTTTGTGACTGAATTGACTGTTTATACTTTTGATCACTGCTGTCAGTGTATAGATTCATGTATAATCGTAATGTAGAAGGCCTGGTAATTATTAATGTATGTGTGGCGCCATTTTAATGAGTAGAATTTAATAGTAAGGTTTAAATGCCTGAAACACCCCTTCATTGTTTACATTGAGTGGTATGCTCCACCTGTCGGGAGTGCGCAGGTACTGTTTATAATGTGGCGAGTTTCATTGCTCGGGAGAGCCTGCTAGGAGGAGGACATGTGTTCCGATGCTCTCTGTATAACTCAGGTGTGTGAGTTTGTACCTTTGTGAATTTCTATTGTGAGCCTTTGGCTAGTTATAGTTTATGTTTATGCATTTTGCTTTGGCTTATCATAGCCTGTTTATTTTCCTGTTTTGTAAATAGTGTACATAGTCTTTATATATTTTTCTACTCTTTATTTTTGGTTAAATTTTGGTTTATTTTGTCACTGGCTCACTTCTGCACTGTGGTTTGCAATAATAAAACTCCAAAAAGACATTTTTGCCTCATGCCGTATCTGTGTGCCATCGCCTTAAGACCCCTCGACACACTACATTGTAACATTTTGGTGGCAGCGATTTGGGATCCAGTGTCTATGAGGGCCGGCACACAGTAGGCATTGAGAGCTATGCAACCACAAGAAAAGCAAAATCCTCCAGCAGTGCGAAGTAGACTTACTGCAGGGGCTACTGCAGCGCCCCCTGCTGAGCTTGATGGGGATGGCCTTCACTATAGGCCACAGTCTGCACCACCGGATGACCGCATGGGCAGACTCGAAGCAACCCTGGAGTCCTTCATCCTGGCCCAACAAGCGAGGGAGAAGAGATGGGAGAAGACAATGCAACAGCAAGACACAAGGTGGACGTCCATGCAGCACCAATTCAAGCAGATACAGACGCTGGTTGGCCCGGAACCCCAACACCGCCAGACCCCTGCGGATGACTCCGAACACCAGCGCCCATCGTCAGCTGAACCGGACGCCCATCCTGAACCTGACACCCAGCCTGAACCGGATGCCCTACCTGAACGCCATGACGACGAGGAGCTGCAGCGGCCTGCGAGCGTTGCTCTGGAGAGCAGACCACCGTCAGCATCCCGTGCAGTCAGTCCCAGGACCGAGGCATCCTGGCCGGTGTCACTTCCCCCAGCCCAATATGGCTACCGGCCCCCCAAGATGGCGCCTTACACAGAGGATGAGGACATCGAAAACTACCTCACCTCATTCGAGAGGATCGCCCTGGTGAACGGGTGGCCCATGGGCAGCTGGGCAGTGTTTCTGGTTCCCCTGCTGTCTGGGAGAGCCAGAGCCGCCTACGTCGCCATGGACATCGTTGAAGCTCAAGATTATGTCAAGGTGAAGCAAGCCATCCTGACGAAGTACGAGATCGACACGGAGACGTATCGTGACCGGTTCCGCGACACAGCCATGCAAGAGGGTGAGACAGCGCGAGAGCTCCAATCAAGGCTGAAGGACCTCTACAACAAGTGGATGTGCCCAAGCGCCAAGACGAAGGAGCAGATTGGAGACACCATCGTGCTCGAGCAGTTCCTGCGAGTGCTCAACCCTGAGCTGAAAGTGTGGGTGATGGAGAGAAACCCGCAGACCTCCAAGGCAGCTGCTGATCTGGTAGAGGCCTTCGTCGCAGCAAGACGCCACCGCCGTGGGTACCACATCGGACACCAAGACCAGACCAACCGGCGTAACCATGGCAGCCAGCGCGACCAGAACCAACGACCTCAAACCACGTCTGCGGGTGGTAGCCGTGAGTTTAAGCCATCAAATGCCCCTCACTATAAGCCCAGCCCTCACCCGTCACGTAACCCCAGCCACAAGCCCAACCAGCCCACTAGGCCCAAGCCCCGCATAATTTGCCATGGTTGTGGACAGCCTGACCATATTAAGCCCAATTGCCCTTTAGCCCCCTCTAGAGCAGGCATGTTGTGCTACACCCCCACTAATGACCGTAAACCAGCCCCTAGCTGCACTGATGTCTTGGTTCCCGTTAGTATTAAAGGGAAAGTGTGGCAGGCGCTAGTTGACACTGGCAGTAGCCAGAGTTTCGTACAGAGTGCATGTCTGGGGTCAGATTGCATAGACCGGGTGGGTACAGTTAAGGTCAGGTGCATTCATGGGGAGGAGTCTGAGCATCACACAGCCGATGTACATGTGGAGATTGAAGGCCAAACTTACCTGCTGAACGTTGCCGTTATGGATAACTGTCCCTACCCCGTTGTATTAGGACAGGATGTTCCGATTTTAGTTGACCTGTTGCAGTCCTACATGCCTCCAGCTACAGGTATGGTAGTGACAAGGTCCCAAGCTAAGGCCAACCCTGCCATCAGCACATGGCAGGAGTTGCCCTTTGGCGAAGGCAGCTGTCCGGTCAAAGAGAAGAAGTCCAGGTCCATGAGGAGGAAGGACAAAGTACTTGGCACTCCAGTACAGGAGTCTGTCTCTCTTCCTCCAATAGAGAGCGATGCTGTAGACACCGCTGATTTTATCCAAATGCAAAAAGATGACCCTACACTTGCTAAATGTTTTGAAAAGGTAACCTCCGATGAGGAGCAACTTGCCAGGAATGCACTGTGTGGAAATGAGAGTTTTGTGGTCAGAGAAGGGAAGCTTATGCGAGTGAGTGAAGAGGGAGAGCAGCTTGTTGTCCCTGAGTCACTTAGGCCCAAAGTATTGGAAGTGGCCCATAGCATCCCATGGTCAGGTCACCTGGGTCAGCAAAAGACCCTAGAGAGAATCTCCCACCGTTTTTATTGGCCTGGAGTGTACCAGAAGGTGGTAGAATATTGTAAGTCCTGTCCAACCTGCCAGCTCACCAATCGCACGCACAGAACCTCAAAAGTTCCCCTCATCAACCTCCCAATCATTGACACTCCCTTTACAAGGATAGCCATGGACGTTGTAGGCCCCCTGGATAAGAGTAGGGCAGGCCACCGCTATATCCTTGTAATCAGTGACTATGCTACGCGCTACCCCGAGGCCTTCCCACTAAGGAACACTAAGTCCCGGCAGGTAGCTAACTGCCTACTGCAACTGTTCTCCCGGGTCGGAGTGCCCAGAGAGATTTTGACAGACCAAGGAACAAACTTCAACTCCAAGTTCATGAAGCAGGTCTACTCTCTCCTGGGCATTAAGGGCATTAGAACAACTCCCTACCACCCGCAGACCGACGGAATGGTTGAACGATTCAACCAAACTCTGAAGGCGATGCTCAGAAAGTTTGTGAGCGACACAGGGGCTGACTGGGACCAGTGGCTGCCGTATCTCCTCTTTGCTTACCGCGAAGTCCCCCATGCTTCCACCGGATACTCACCGTTCGAGCTCCTCTACGGCCGCCAGGTGAGGGGTCCCCTGGACGTCCTACGAGAGGCCTGGATGGGAGAGGGTCCGGCGGCGCCAACCAACATCATCAGCTACGTCCTGAAGATGCGGGATAAGCTAGAGGAGCTGAGCAGCCTGGCCCACAGCAACAAGGAGCAAGCCCAGTCCAGCCAGAAGGTCTGGTATGACCGGACTGCCCGCAGTCGCAGCTTCAACCCTGGGCAGAAGGTCCTTCTGCTACTTCCGTCGTCTGAGAGCAGCCTGCTCGCCAAGTGGCAGGGTCCCTACGAGGTGCTGCGAAAGATGGGTCCTGTGACCTATGAAGTGGCCATGCCAGATCGTCGCAAGCCCCAACAGGTTTTTCACATTAACCTGTTGAAGGAGTGGGTGTCGCGCCCAGAGCCCGTCTGCAACGCCATGTGGGCACGTGCGGTGCCTGAGGAGGAGGAGCTGCAGGAGCAGTACTTCCCCACCGCCGGCGGGGCAGACAGAACTCCCTCCATCGACCACCTCTCCAGTCGACACCAGGCGGATCTCCAGAACATCATCCCCGGGGGTCTCTTCCGGGACGAGCCAGGCCGCACGACCGTGATGAACCACGACATCCAGCTGACATCGCCTGGTCCCATTCGTCAGACCTCCTTAAGGGTTCCAGCACGCCTGATTCCAGCACTGAAGGACGAGGTACAGTCCATGCTGGAGATGGGCGTGATCGTGCCATCACGCAGCCAATGGTGCAGCCCCGTGGTTCTCGTCCCTAAAAAGGACGGGGAGCTGCGGTTCTGCGTGGATTTCTCCAAGCTCAACGGCATCTCCGCGTTTGATCCCTACCCGATGCCTCGGGTGGACGAGATGGTGGAGCGGCTTGGGAAGGCAGTCTACCTGAGCACGCTTGACCTCTGCAAGGGCTACTGGCAGGTCCCCTTGACGCCAGAAGCCCAGGAGCTCACTGCCTTCCGAGCGCCCACCGGTCTCTTCCACTTCACCACCATGCCGTTTGGTCTTCATGGGGCTGCCGCCACCTTCCAGCGCCTAATGGATCAGGTGCTGATGGGGGCGGAGTCGTATGCCGCCGCCTATATTGACGATGTTGTGATATACAGCACGTCATGGGCGGACCACCTCAAACATCTGGCCGACGTGTTCCGGAGGATCCAAGACGCGGGGCTGGTCGTCAATGCGAGCAAGTGCCAGCTCGCCAGATCGGAGGTGTGCTACCTGGGCTATGTCCTGGGTGGTGGCACCATCAAGCCTCAGGTTTCCAAGGTGGACGCCGTGCTGAGTTGTCCGCCACCCACCACAAAGAAAGGGGTCCGCTCCTTTTTGGGGTTGGTGGGGTGGTACAGGAGATTCATCCCAGAGTTCTCCACCAGAGCCACTCCACTGACCAACCTCACCAGGAAGTCCAGCCCCAACAAGGTGGTCTGGTCTGAGGAGTGCGACAAGGCCTTTCGGGACCTTAAGGGCAGCCTTTGTCGCAGTCCTGTCCTCCAGAGCCCCGACTTTGACTTGCCCTTCACCGTCCAGACGGACGCCTCTGGATTGGGGCTGGGGGCTGTGTTGTTGCAGGGGGTGGGGGAAGAACGACGTCCAGTGATCTACATTAGCCGGAAACTCTTTCCCAGAGAGACCCGGTACTCCACTGTAGAGAAAGAGTGCCTGGCCATCAAGTGGGCCCTTGACACTCTGAAGTACTATTTGATGGGTAAAGAGTTTGTGGTGGAGACTGACCACCGGGCATTGCAGTGGCTGAACAGAATGCGGGACAGCAATGCCCGCATAACCCGGTGGTATCTCTCCCTCCAGCCGTACAGGTTCTCTGTGCGGTACAAGCCGGGCAAGGTCAATGTACCTGCAGATTTCTTGTCCCGCCCCGATGGGGAGGGCCAAGCTTGAGGTGGGGGGTGTGTGACGAGGTGGCTATCAGCGCACCGTCACTGCGTCTGAAGTCAGCCGCCATTGGACACGAGAAACTGTCTCCCCATTCAAACTTGTCCTGCCCGCGCAACAGCCGTGCTTACTTAATGTATGAATTCTGCCATGTCATAAACATCCCTCCATTATTACCGTTTCGTTAAGCATTTAACTTATGGGTGCACACATAGTTGAATCGCTGACAAACTTTCACGCATTTGAGTTGTCCCCTCATACGCAAACACATACACTGATCACAAGCACCGTTTTGATAACTCCCTTTGTTTCTTTGTTTACAGTTTACAGTTGCAACATATACATGTTATGACTCAAACCGAGTGGTTTTTAAACATTTTGGAACGCTGTCAAATGTTTGTAGAGTGTTTACAAACTTCAATGTCTTACCTGATGCGCTGCATCTCTGCGTAGTGTCAAAGGAGTGTGGGGCGGAGCTGAGAATGCTATATTGCTGGGCACGTTCGCGTGGCCGCATTCTTGAGCCAGCGCATTCTCCTTTGTGACTGAATTGACTGTTTATACTTTTGATCACTGCTGTCAGTGTATAGATTCATGTATAATCGTAATGTAGAAGGCCTGGTAATTATTAATGTATGTGTGGCGCCATTTTAATGAGTAGAATTTAATAGTAATGTTTAAATGCCTGAAACACCCCTTCATTGTTTACATTGAGTGGTATGCTCCACCTGTCGGGAGTGCGCAGGTACTGTTTATAATGTGGCGAGTTTCATTGCTCGGGAGAGCCTGCTAGGAGGAGGACATGTGTTCCGATGCTCTCTGTATAACTCAGGTGTGTGAGTTTGTACCTTTGTGAATTTCTATTGTGAGCCTTTGGCTAGTTATAGTTTATGTTTATGCATTTTGCTTTGGCTTATCATAGCCTGTTTATTTTTCTGTTTTGTAAATAGTGTACATAGTCTTTATATATTTTTCTACTCTTTATTTTTGGTTAAATTTTGGTTTATTTTGTCACTGGCTCACTTCTGCACTGTGGTTTGCAATAATAAAACTCCAAAAAGACATTTTTGCCTCATGCCGTATCTGTGTGCCATCGCCTTAAGACCCCTCGACACACTACATTGTAACACTGTGGCATCAGTCTTTATGCTCTACTCCAGTTTACTGCTGGTAATCAAAGCATCTCTCTCTCTCTCTCTCTCTCTCTCTCTCTCTCTCTCTCTCTCTCTCTCTCTCTCTCTGTCTCTCTCTCTCTCTGACTCAGTTTCCTTCTGGGAGTCCTTGTTGATTTTCGTTTGTACAAGTTTTTGAATGATTTAGAAACTTTTTGAAGCAAGGGAGTGTTACAAAAATGTGTTGTGCTCTGTATTGAATAATGGACTGCTTCAGCCATCTTCTGTAGATAAGAATCCATTTGTTGATTAATGTAGCCTGGATGTATCATTTGACCCTGGCTACGCCATGGAGTGATTGTATTACAACAACCTAATTGTAAATAAATAACTTTTTATTTACTCTCTCTTTCTCTTTCTCTCTCTCTCTCTCTCTCTCTCTCTCTCTCTCTCTCTCTCTCTCCCTCTGTGTGTGTGTGTGTGTGTGTGTGTGCGTGCGTGCGTGCGTGCGTGCGTGCGTGCGTGCGTGTGTGTGTGTGGTAAAGCCACAGTATCAGCCCTGGGGAATGCCACGCTGCTCATCACCTCCATGAGAAGGTTTTCCAGACTCAAGCCCCCGGAGCTCCTGCTGATGAACCTGGCTCTGAGTGACATGGTGGCAGTCGTCTGCATGCTGCCTCTGCTCATCCTCTCTGCTTTCCACCACCGCTGGCTGGGAGGGGAGAGGACGTGTGCTTATTATGGCCTCATGGCGTTCCTGCACGGTGGAACCAGCATCGCCACCTTCACCACACTGGCCATAGTGCGATGCATGATGGCATTCAACACCCACCGGGCCAGTGAGTAACGATTGGTCTACTGTTGTGTTTCTCAACGGGGGTGTCACAGCCCCCCTGGGGGCATTGGGGAGCTTTAGGGGGGCTTTGGGAAGGATACAGCTGAGAAGTGACGGTGCTTAGTTGCCTACGGGGGGCATTAGTTCTTTTTTTTGTAATAAGAGGGGCGTTTTCAGGCGTATGATAAGGTCAAGGGAGCGTTGTGAGGCTCGTGATAAGGCCAAGGGGCCGTTTGTTCAAAAAAGGTTGAGAACCAGTGGTGTGCTGTATCGGCAGCATGTGTCTGTGTCAATACCAAACGCCTGTCAGCTGCTCGAACTGTACTGTACTGTACTGTATCTGGGTCAACACATGCCTGCTATCTGGATGCATCTGTCCCATAGGCCTATAGCATATAGCATTGAGTTTTCCATCAAGTTCAGTTCAAGATCATTTTATTTTTGTCCCCCAAGAGGAAATTAGGTTTTTAGCAGGTATTTAAAAACATTCAGGACAGACAACAAATAGGCTAATAAAAACAACATAAAGACAGGGACCTGGGGTCAACATAGCACAAGGACGTACAAATAGGACCAATACAATTTAGAAATCAAAAATAAAAACGAATATGGAATAAGAGGATAAAATAATGTGATAAAATGGCAGATCAAGACATGCAAATAACGGAGCATTTGTAACGTTTAGTCCTTTGGGTTGGAACTCTAAACCTTCTGCCTGATGGCAGATGTTCAAACTCCCCACACAGAGGGTGATCCACACAGTCTAAAATTGCATCCGCTTTCCCATTGGACATGGTAATAAAACAGTTTGCTGAGAGGAGTTCCATGATGGCACTGTAGATTTTGCATAAATTATTGAAGGAGATGGAGAGAGGCATGGAACTTGTGTGCTAGTGACACTACTTCATTTTTCCTTTTTCCGCAAATGGAGCCATTCTGTGGTAGGCCTGTATGCGTATTCATTATAGCTAGTAGGCCTAGACAAAGACTTTTGCATTTTACCGACTTTTGTGTTTTGCTGTTTTTTTTTCTACTGTCTTGTAAATATCTAACTGAAATGTCTTTGCTGAAATGTCTGCACTGAAGTGAGTTGCTTTCAGTTTCATTTTGCACAGGTGTGATTGTGCATGTGAATAGCGAATAAAAAAATATTCTATTCTATTCTATTGTATTCTATTAAATTCTGTTCTATTCTATTCTATTCTATTGTATTCTATTAAATTCTGTTCTATTCTATTCTATTTTGATTTCTACTTCTATTCTGTTCTATTCTAGAAAAGTATTTGACCAGGAAGCTGATGTTCATCATCATCACCTTCATCTGGCTCCACTCGCTGCTGTGGTCTCTACTGCCCCTAGTGGGCTGGGGGCAGTACGGCCCGGAGCCGCATGGCCTGTCGTGCACGCTGGCCTGGGGGCAGCTGCGGGAGGGTAGCGGGGGCCTGTCCTTCATCTTCAGCGTCTTTGCCGTCCTGCTGGGGGTGCCTGCCCTGGTCATCGTGACCTGCTACTCCTGCATCGCCTGCCGCCTCAGCTGGCAGTACCGCAAGATGCTGCACTGCAGGAGGCTGTCCCGCAAGATCCACATGGTGCAGAGAGCCGTCTGGGTAAGTGAGGACTGAATGAGTAATGGAGCATATCCCATTAAGTGTTAGAAATTTGCTGTAAGTTTCTTTGGATAAAAAAGTGTCAGCTAAGTGTAGTATAATGTGATATGGCACTGCAATGTTGTTGGGGAAACCTTTGAGCAGCAATGGCTCAATAACTCTGGGTTTTAATCAGAGGGTTGCAGGTTCAAATCCTACCCTTTTCAGCACCTTTATACATGTCTTAAGTGTCCTTGAGCAAGGCACCAAAACCACAGTTTGCTCCAGGGACTGTAACCAATACAATGTACTTGAACCTAAATACCTGTAAGTCATTGGATAAACGTGTCAGATAAGTGTAATGTAACATAACAGCAAGTCTTCAATGTTGGAGGCCAACAACTACAGTGTGGTCGTGGAACTTTAGTAAACCTCCCTCCCGAAGCCTCATAAATTATCGGTACTGCTGAGCTATCAGACAGGCCCTTTAGCTCAGCGGTATCGTGCTGTGATTCCCTTGCCCAAACTGATGCGTTGATTAGGAGGTGGCGGGTTCCAGTCCCGACTCCGAGTGGCGAACGGCACAGGAACACCTGACTTGCTGTACAACAGCGTTCCACTCATGCCATGGTGCTTTGAATCTGCTAATGATGCTGGCTATGATTTTATCCTCGATTGTAAGTCGCTTTGGATGTAGTGTTAAGTAAAAGCAACGGGAAATCAAATTGATGAAGTCATAAAACTAGGTGGGTTTTGATATGGTCTGCACTCTTGAACTGCATTTGTAGTTTTTTAATGTAATGCAATATTTTTTGATGATCATTTTTTTGATGAAATATTTGATAAAACTTATTTTCCCTCTCAGGAGGAGGGAAGTGCCACACACTCTCAAGTTGTATAAACAAGTTTTTAATGTGACAACGTATCGGCCTGTCGACCTTCCTCAGGTCTGTGTCACTGTGAGGAAGGCATGACAGGCCGACAGGCCGAAACATTGTCACATTAAAAACTTGTTTTTACAACTCAATAGTGTGCGGCACTTCTCTCCTCCTGCAAGTGTTTTACTGGTTGCCAGCACTTCTTTTTCTGGTGTGCGTTTTACACCTCCACTCATCACTTATTTTCCCTCCCCATCAGGTGGCTGTGGTGATGAGTGCTGGCTTCCTGATGGCCTGGACTCCGTACGCCGCCACCAGCTTCTGGCTGGTCTTCAACCCCACGTCTCCGCTGCCGCCCGTGGTCTCCCTCCTCCCCACCCTCTTCGCCAACAGCGCCTCCGCCTACAATCCCATCATCCTCTACTTCATGAGTTCGCAGTTCCGCAGCAATGCCAGGAAGCTGGCCGCTGACGTTTGCCGGGGCGTGGCATCACCAGAAAACTCGCCTAAGTTCGGCCACGAGGCGTTCACGGCGACAATGTCAACTGAAAATGCCTTATCGGCTTGATGATTTTCTATGAATGTACAGTGTTCCTTACATTTCTTTTGGGTACCTTTGCCTTTATTATAACAGAAAACTGAGACGCGGGACAGGAAATGAGTTTAGGAGATAGGAGAGAGAGTTTGGGTAGAGTTGGGATATGACCCTGGCTATACTCAAAGGTGACTTGACGCAGTGCAGTACTAGGCCTAAATGAAGTATTTTTCTCGCACATGCAAATAAAATGCTTGCACATACTGTATGTATAAACTAGAGATGCACCGGATCCTGATTTTTAGGATCCTGCCGGATACCGGATCCACTGCTTAAGATCCTGCCGGATCCGGAACCGGATCCTACAAAAGGGTTGAAACCACTGACGTGTATAGTATACTATACACGTCAGTGGTTGAAACACATAGCCAACTCGCACACGTAGGCCCTTTTTATTACTTTGGCGCAAACTATTTTTAAGACTCATTGGCTTACTGCCACTGCCTTCAATGGACGCTTCCAAAGGGCTTTCACTCCATGCAGTGATTAGGGTTGTGAAGGACTGACTGAAAAGTCTAGGCTACGTAAAAAGTAGAGATGCCCCAGATCCTGATTTTTAGGTAACTGCCGGATACCGGATCCACTGCTTAAGATCCTGCCGGATCCGGATAGCCTGAAAAACCCTATTATCCTGCCGGATCCGGAACCGGATCTTGGATCCTGTACATCTCTAGTTTAAACTTTTAGTGATGACAGGGCTCTCAAGTTTTGAAGATTGTTTGGAGTGAGATTTAGATAAATAAATAAATAAATAAATAAATGGGGGGGCATCGACCCATCATCACCCATCGACCTATCGACACTAGGTTTCCCTTCAACCCAGCTAGTTAAAAAGTTTGATTAGACCAAATACACTATGTATTCAATATGCTTAATCCTAACCAGTGCTCGAGTTGTAAAATAGCCTATAAGCAGCTGGGGATGGTCAGAGATTGATTCTAATTATTGGTGGTTTGGGGGTTTCTCCCCCGAGAAAATTTTGAAAATGTAGTTGTTGAAAGTGCAATTTTAACACAATGTGAAGAAGGGATGTATATTTTATAGGGAGGTGATTTTTGACCATTTTCATTGAGGGGGATAGCCTGAAATAGGCTACCTGTAGGCATATGTTCTTTATTGTGCATTGACATGATCAGCCCAAATTAAAATAAAATCCAATCACTTTTTTTAGGCATCAGGCCCAAATAATACTCCTTTTCATTCAATACCATGATATCTCCAGCACTAGGCCTATTGGTTGCCCCTGACTTCTTTAGCCTACTTGCCCTCTCTTCTACCACTACCTCTGCATTCCTCCATTCTCTCCAGTCTGTCTAATATTTGACCACCTCCCACTCCTCTTGTCTCCACGTTCAATCATGTTTGGGAGGGATGATCATCAAACAATCAGCTGGGGTTATAGCCTAGCTAGCATTGTTGCTCTCTTTTAACGTCCCTGTCAAGGCTACATGGGCTGGAAATATTGGTATAAGGAGTAAAAACAGTAGCCTAACTAATACAAGTCTCATATTTTCACCTGTATGAAGTTATCACCTGATGGTCCTGGCTCCTGCGTCTCCAGTTCGCCTACTTGCAATTCGTAAATTTTACAGTTCTCTCTGAACTCTGCTGCGCGCGCTATTGGATGAAACTCTGATCCACTGCTCTGATCTGCCCGACAACCGAACAATCTATTTTCTGATTGGCTGAATAGCGTGGTAGCTAGTCTGAACACAGAAACGCTGTTAACGATTTCTAACGAGTCTGTGGATAGGTTGGATGAATTAATGAGCGCCGATTGTATAAGTTATCAAAACTTCAGAGTGTGAAATACCATGTGTGGAGTGTGAGACTGTGAACTCGCTCAGATGCGTGTGTCACACTCTCAAAGAGTGAGACTTGAGAGTGCTGGTGATGATTTGACACCTACTGTATTTCTGAGATATTGCCTGCGGGTGGCACCTCATACTTAGGTACTACTTAGTCTTAAACACAGCCCAGGTCAAGAGCAGTGCAAGTACTTTCTGAGCTCCGGAGAACTCGGGAACTCCCACTTTGTCAGGAAGCAATCAACTTTGAGCAGCTCTAACAGCCCTGGGTAGAGGCACGTTCAAAACAGTGACATGGTTTAAGCTGAGAAATTCTATTGGGACTAAGAAAATGTTTGGTTTAAACTTCGGCACAGCCTTTTCTGGCCTTGACCAGTCACAAACGAAGGAAGGTGGGTCAACAATGCCATTTGAGAAACGTTAATTGTTATGCTTCTAGGTCAGACCAAGTCTCAAAGAGATTTGAAAGTCGATGATAATCAGGCTAGTGCAGTACTGCTCCTCAGAGTGTACAATGTTTAGTAAACCAGAGATAAGTGTTGTAGTCAGTGGTTTGCAGTACTCGTCACACACTAAGTGTGCACTAAAATTAGTTTCTTTGTGGACTGTGTGTGTATTACTGTGTATTTCAGAAGACATGTTGAGTAATTTTTTCAACAGCTTTTCAAAACATGCCTACTAGTATTTTTTCTAAGAGCTACCTTATGGGTTAAGTAATCTTGAGATCTGAACGTTGCTGCTGGTTCAAATCCTGTATCAGTAGGAAGAAAATGGAGGGCCACCTATACTACACCATCATGCTAGGACATCCAAATGTGCACCGCATACTTGCACGGTGCACTGTGGCCTACTTTTTCTCTTTTTTTAAAAAGTAATTTTTTGGGGGCTTTTTGGCATTTATTATTACAGGACAGTGTGAGAATAGACAGGAAGTGATTGGGAGAGAGAGATGGGGCAGGGCCAGGAAATGACTCCGGTCAGATTCGAACCGGGGTCCCCGTGGGCAATGTAAGCCCAAATGTGGGGGGCTTAGCGCGCTGCGCAACAGCGCCCCTTGGCCTACTTTTTCATACCAATGTTACATTCATGTGAATAAAACATGTTGTTTGCTCATTGTCACCTCCTTCTACAAATACTCTAACCTGGAACTACATCTATGAATCCCTGGAGGTGGAGTTGTGGGGTGAAAGATGAAACCACCTTCAAGCTCCGAAAAGAAGTCCTATACTCATGATGGATTATAGTGCATCATGCAATACAATGTACTTTGTGTTCAGTGATAGTAGTGTGCATAGTGCACAGGGGCATAGCAGCAAAGTGTGGGCCCTATGGACAGTCAGCTCCAATGGAACCACCCCCCAGACATATATACCTACATCAGGGATTCCCAACCTATCCCAACTTGTGGCCCACTTGACATTTTCACAACTGTTTGGGGCCCATCTCCCCATCTCTGCGCCAATAAACATTGCATTACATTACATTACATTACATTGCATTTGGCAGACGCTTTATAACCAAAGTGACTTTCAAAAGAGGAAGAAAGGAATATCATATTAAGTTTCTCTAACAACATTGTGTGTGTGTGTGTGTGTGTGTGTGTTGAATAAAGCTTTGACTCTGTCCTTTCGCTCTGGGTACAGCGTCATATAATTATTTTACAGTTATCAAAGCCCCCCAGAACGTTGCCTATCGTCAGTCAATCTACCAGGACACTCTCCGCTCGACAACCTTTCCACACAACACAACACAACACAACACAAACACCACAACATAACACAACTCAAATGAATCCACAAAAACAACAGCAGCAACAAATTCAATTTAGATTTTTCGAAAATGATTTCAATGCCCGCTTGGAACCCCTCGAGAATCACTTACCTATGAGTCAGACACTATATACATGATGACCTGATAACTCAGTCACCCTTTACCCCCCCTGAGCGACACCCCTGATGGTGCATACAGTAATAGACAGGGCCAGCCCATACCGTACGTCCTCTGACGCTGCACAAAGGTCCGCTCAGTAGCCAGACGAGGAATAGACAGCTTTGGCAGGGCAAGGTGTCTGTACTCTGTCTGCACTGCCTGAACTCAGGAGCACTATTGAGGCCAAGGGCTCATGGGCTCAGACACAGTAGTGTGTGTCTATGCCAGGATGAGAAAACGGCCATACACAGCCTAGGCTATGCTAATCCCCATTGAGGATTACAATGGAGATGCTAGCCTACTATTCACTTTCTCAATAGGAAGAGCAAGTAGTATATCTAGGCCTATGTAGTCACACATGTAGAATGTGTTTGGAAGCCAATTTGCAGTCTATACTAAATTTTAGAGGTGGAAAGTAACTAATTACTTTACTCGCGCTACTGTAATTGAGTAGCTTTTTTGTGTACTTGTACTTTTTAAACTACTTTTTAAAATTTGTAATTTTACTTTTACTTGAGTACATTTTCTTTCGAGTAATGTACTTCGGTACATTTTACAGCACAAGCGTTACTGAGTTAAAAAAAACTAGAATTCTAGCCTAGTTTATAAAGATGATAAAGATTATAAAGACAAATGCTGATGGCTGACATCGAGGCTGACGATGGAGATTCACTTAACTCAGAGGAGATCAACACAGCTGTTCTTCCTCTAACCCAGTGCACCCCTTGCACATCTAGAGGCAGAAGACGCTGATTGTTAAAAAGTAACTTTTTACTTTTACTCAAATACATTTTAAATTATTTACTTTTTACTTGATTTTTTGACTGGTAAATTTACTCGTACTTGAGTACATTTTCAACAGAGTAAAAGTACTTGTACTTGAGTAGGCCTACAATATTTTAGTACGCTTTCCATCTCTGCTAAATTTTAGGTAATGGAGAAAAACTCAAACTCAAAGTGCTCAGGAACTGTTGAAAAAATATTTTGAAGGTGCTCTTTGGTGTGTGTGTGTGGGGGGGGGGCACAACGTCTCATCAAAAAGGGGAGTCCAAGGCACTCTTCATGTCCAAAAATGTTAAAAAGCCTTTATTTAAAGGGACACTGTGTGAGATTTTTAGTTGTTTATTTCCAGAACTCATGCTGCCCATTCACTAATGTTACCTTTTTCATGAATACTTACAACCAGCATCAAATTCTAAGTATTCATTATGACTGGAAAAATTGCATTTTTCATACATGAGAAGAGGGATCTTCTTCATGGTCCGTCATTTTGAATTTCCAAAAATAGCCATTTTAGCTGCAAAAATGACTGTACTTGGACCATACTAGAAAATATTTGTTTAATATTTAGTAAATGTTCATGTAAAGATCAAATTTGGCAATAGGCAGCCCAGTTTCAATGAGCAGCATAGTTGCAGTACCTTTTTTGACCATTTCCTGCACAGTGTCCCTTTAAACATGGGAATTCAGGAAAGAAGGCTCTGCGCCGCTAGGCGTGGGTCTCTGCCCTCATGTTTTTAGATGCGTCCTTGCATCTCTATAAGAGGGTATGTCCGTCTATAGGTCTGTTCTCCCGAAACACATTCTTTAAATCGGCCAAAACACGATCTTCGCTGCCATTTTTTGTGTTACTCTCTTCATATTTGTGCTTTTCTTCTACTACTGGATGGTGACATCCCTAGGAAACAATGGACAAATTGGGTATCTCGTTTCCTCCATTACTCCTGAATAAGCAACAAGTGGATGCATCTTTGTCGGCCTGTCGGACTTGTTAACTTAAAAAATAGCCATGTTGCCATGCTTAGAAAAAGCTTTTTTAACATTTTGGACAAGAAAAGTGCTTTGGACTTTACATTTACATGAGACATTACATTTTAACTAAATCTGTAGGCCTACACAGAACAATAAATACACACTCAATGGGTTTATAATATTCTACATCTACACAATACTCCTTTCAGGTCATTGGTGCCAAAAAGGGTACAGTACATATCCTTTATGGTGCATTCTGCCATAGAGGGTAGGATACATTATTTTGAAATACCAGTTATCTGCAAAAAATGTTTGTTTTGTTTTGCACTTTATTTTTTGGTCTTTTTGACTTTATTTAAGATAAGACAGTGAAGGTGGTGACAGGAAACGAGTGGGGAGAGAGAGAGACGGGGACACGGGTCAGCCACATAGTAGACGAGTGCCCTACCGTTTGGCCACGGCAGGGCCTATCTGCAACGAAAATGTTACTGTTCCAGTGACCAGCAGATGAACCACTTGTGTGTACCATCGGTGGGTTCAGCTTTGCAGGGCAGAATTCAAGAGCGCATTCAGGCCAAGGGCTTACAGCTCAGACACACCGAGCATGTGTCCACAACCATGCTGAGTGGCTCTGAAAGAGAGTGAGTGTGTTTGTGTCTGTCTGTCTGACTGACTGTCTGTACAACAGGGATCTGGTTGTACAACATGGTGTTCTCCATTTAGGTTCCACCACAGGTAACCCTCTTATCAGGTCTAGTGCCTGCAGGGTGACTGGCTGGTGTGTGTCAAAAGCAAAGAAACTCAACAGAAGAACAATCTCTCGGAGGGAAATGCATTGGCCATGGTGTAGTACGGGGGCGTTGCCTGAGGACAGGAGTGGATGGAAAATTAACTCCCTTGCGCATGGTCATTGGTCAGTGGGTGCGATGGATACAATTTTCGTACTCCCTTGCACATGGTCAGTGGGGGCAACACCATGATGGATAATTTGTGGCCAATTAACGGCAGCTGTTGGTCAGCAGTAATTGCTGGGGGTAATTAAGGACAGCTGACAGACATTCACGCTGTCCTATGACCTGTGACACAGTGAATAACATTTCCGTACTCCCCTCGCCATCATTTCGTACTACGCTGTTATGACGTGAGTAAGCCCTCTTGTCTCAAGCCTCTTTGGTCAAAAGACTGTCCAAGCGAGGGCATTGCCAAGGAAGGGTAAATTAGGGCAATTCAGTGGGTAGTGGATTTCACAGGAGCACAAAGGTAGTCTACGAATGATATGGTTAGGTTATACTCTCTCTCTCTCTCTCTCTCTCTCTCTCTCTCTCTCTCTCTCTCTCTCTCTCTCTCTCTCTCTCTCTCTCTCTCTCTCTCTCTCTCTCTCTCTCTCTCACACACACACACACACACACACACACACACACACACACACACACACACACACACACACACACACACACACACACACCTGGGCATAGAGATAGATGAACAGAGCTTCAAATTTGCATGTCTCAAAGTATTTGTGGTGTTCAGTCATTTCCACCAGGGGGCAGCATACTATAGGATTGCAACAGTCCTCTGCACGGAGGTTTCAACATTGCTCTACAGTCCCCTAGGTGGCAATAGAGAGCTATTGTGGGGCATTGAGAAGAACACTAAATGACAAAGCACCTGCATTAGAATAGACTTCATTCATTTGAATACAAAATAAGATGTAGACGAATAAGGTTTCATGGTGTACCTAAACATAACACCTAAATATACAAAACATATGCAGAGCATACAGGAAAGCACCAGGCTGCTGTTTTCATCCTCTTTATCATGAGGTTGTTGGGTGGGTGAAGGTGGACCGTGAGCAGGCTTATGATGTGGTCAGGGGGGGCGCTTGTTAAAAAACGTTGAGGATCAGTCATTTAGAAGAATAGTAGTCTGGAAGATGCAATGTGTGTGTGTGTGTGTGCGTGCGTGTGCATGTGTGTGTGCGTGTGCGTGTGTGTGTGTGTGTGTTTAGATGGTAAGATCTCTCTCTCTCTCTCTCTCTCTCTCTCTCTCTCTCTCTCTCTCTCTCTCTCTCTCTCTCTCTCTCTCTCTCACTCATTCAGAGAGAGAAAAGCTCATATGTTCACTGAGTCAGATTGCCATCAACAGACTACAATGCCCTCCTCACAGTCAACAAACCCCCACCATCTATTGGACGGACCCATAGGACTCCTCTCTCATTCTTCTTGTCTTGTTCTCTCTTTCCATCTCTTTCACAAACAGACACGCAAATAGTAGCCTACATACATGTACATACGTAGGCCTACACACACACACACACACACACACACACACACACACACACACACACACACACACACACACACACACACACACACACACACACACACACACACACACACACACACACACACACACACACACACACACACACACACACTTGCAAACAGTCAACAGTGAACACACGCACACGTACATGCACACACACACACACACACTTGCAAACAGTCAACAGTGAACACACGCACACGTACATGCACACGCACACGCACTCACAGTAAACAGTGAACAGTGAACACACCATCTCTTTCACCTCAACAGCTCGGCACTCAACAAGGGATGAGAGGGCGGCACAGAGCTCAAAGTGGCCTCCTGCTCCCTCCGTCCCTCCCTCCGCTGGCCCGCCGACCTCAATACGGGCTTTGTGTTGTCCGCTGCCACCACCCCTCACCACCAGCCTCTGCAAGTCCCTTGCGTGGCCCTCGTCGTGGCCCTTTGCCCTTCAAAACACAACACACTCTCCACTGTTTGGGTTCAGATCGCCACCGTGTGTGTTTTGGGCAGTTGGGAGATTTTAGAGTTGCACAGTTCGGCTGCCCCGCTAGCACAGTAGCAACATGTTGGGGTACAGGCTCAGGCCTGGCATGTTATCAGATAGAAAATATTGAACTATCCTACAACCTACAGTCAGGGGCGCTACCAGAAATGTTGGGCCCCATGAAATATTGGAATTTTGGGCCCCCTTATGGGCCCCTGTCAGTGCTTGGGCCCTTAGAATCTGTAACACCTTTCGCCCATTAGCGGCACCCACACCTACAGTGCACGGACCAAGGCAACTGAATGAAAATTCTGAAATGATCATACATCACCGTTTTTTTCACATCATTGATCGTAAAAAGGACAAAATTATGGCACAACCATTATTATCATACAGCTGGAAACACTGGGCGAACATCAATGGATTTGTTCAAGATAATGATAGTACTTTTAAACACACACATGTGTCCCAACATGATCACCAAATATACAGCTTACCCACCAACATAATATC
This sequence comes from Engraulis encrasicolus, assembly GCF_034702125.1. Taxonomy (NCBI): domain Eukaryota; kingdom Metazoa; phylum Chordata; class Actinopteri; order Clupeiformes; family Engraulidae; genus Engraulis; species Engraulis encrasicolus. The sequence continues at coordinate 26,084,389 of NC_085876.1, read as the reverse complement.
ACTATGTCCAAGATAAGGCATGAAAAATACCCACAGAGCTGATAGATGCCGAATTTACAACTATAGCCTATTACTCGAGAATGCAACACAGAAGCAATGAAACAGAAGCAGGCCTTGGTTTTGGTATCTGGTTGGATCTTAAATGTGTTATGTAATCTTTGGCTTAATATTACCCTGACCTGCCGTGTCTCGTCTCATCTTGTCTTGTCTTCCCTTGCTGGCCCAAGTTGACATTTATGGATAACTATAATTAGAAACTCCATCAAGCAGGCAGTGACATAAAATATAACCTGATTTTGAGGAAACCAGACAAGGGCATTAAAGTGTACTGTACTATATGCCAGGCAGCTGACCTCACCAGAGATCTTGACTGTTGCAGCGGAAGCAACAAGATGCAGAAATGTGTTCAAATGATCGGATCTCAAGACGGGTGTTTTGCTGGCGACGCATGGCCTAAAGTGACTGATAGCTGCATCATAGGCACAGGTTGTCTCGCCTAGCCTCGCGTGCCATGCTACGTACTTCCGTCAAAGGATTGGCTCCACTATGAATACAAAATGAAATGGTAGTATTATGGGATGGTCAGGACCAGACTATATCTCGGCTGGATCCTCTTATTTTGCAGTAATCTTGCTGTGGTCTTGCCTTTGGCTTATGATCATATAATTCATTGTTGTTGTCAGTGTCATACATTCATTTCTTTTATTGGTGTGTGATTTAGTTACAGCATGTGTTTTGCGGATAGAGTGATTATGTCACCATTCCACCAGTGTGTTTGGTATTCAGATGAGAATGCAGTGTAGTTACTTGTCTGGGTATGATAAGTCAGAGCAAGAGGTACATCTTACATGACAGAGACCTTGGAGTAGCCACAACCCAACCTGGTGCATACTGTATATAGACCTGGTTCTGTCCAATTAACTCAGTTAAACAAGTTGACTAGATTAAGTCATCAGCATAAGTTCACTATGTTTAGCTTCTATTTCTTGAAGGCACAGCCTGTTCTGCCAAATAGAATGTAGGTTGATACCATTGAAGGCAAATCGCTGCCAGGCTTAAGGCGGGTTCTTGCCAAGTTAAAGCTAGGTTACTGCCACTAAGGTAGGTATCTGCCAAGTTGAAAGTCGATTTGTGCTAGGTTGAAAATAGGTTTCCTGCCAAGTTAAAGGGGTATGCCACTATTTTGGGGCTTAATACAGTTCAAATAATTGGCCGGGGTATATAAAGGTGGTAAAGTGTCTTATTTTTCATGTTAAGCGTTGTCTTGCTTTAAGACAAGTTAAAAGAGGAAGTATGTAGCTAAGCTAGTGAAAGTCAATGGATCTGTGTAGCGTGTACAACTTTACCACCTTTATAAACCCTGGCCAACGATTTTAACTGTATTAAGCCCCAAAATAGTGGCATACCCCTTTAAAGGTAAGTGTCAGGAGCATCCTGTTCTTGCTGGAACACCCTGGGGATGTCACTTTGTGATGAGAGCCACCAGGGCCGCCGACAGGGGGGGACAAAGGGGTATGTTGCCCCGGGCCCTGGGAGACAGGGGACCCAGAATTGGATCTGCATTACATTGTATGTATTGGGTAGGGGGCCCTCTCAGATGACTTTGTCCCGGGCCTGGTGTATTCCTTAGGCTTACAGCATGGCTATACTACATGGCAGTTAAGGATTCAAGGATTCAAGAATTTATTGTCATTGTCAAAAAGGCAACGAAATTGTGTTTGGGGTACAATACTTAGTAGTAGCAGGTTTCCAAGTAAAGTGCAAAACGAGGTAAAAGTGACACCAGTGCTTGACCCCCCCAGCCCCCCCATCCCACTTAAAGTGCAGCAGAGATTAAGTGCATAATACGACACCCCCCCTCTCTCAAACATGCACGCGCGTACGCACACACACACACACACACACACAC
>NC_085876.1:26064980-26074980 GCF_034702125.1 Engraulis encrasicolus | reverse complement strand
TGGAATGTGTGCCATTGTGTCCGCTGACATGGCGAAAATCTTCCACTAAGCCAAAAATCCTCCATTTTCCAATGGTCCACCATGGAGTTTGCATTTTTCCTCCATCTAGGTATGTGGTTTTTATGGCACTTGGGTTTCCTCAATCTACCTAATCTAGGAATGTGGGTAAGAAATGTTCTGTTTGTTCTCTCTGGGTAGCAGTATGTTCTTCAATTCCAAGACACTCTGTTGCCATTGGGCAAGAGGAACACATTGTTCTCTACTGGGGAGGAGAAGAAGAAGAAAGAGGGAGACCCATTCGTTGACTCACTGTGTTGTGTTAGTGTCAGCCCAAGCCAGCAGAAAAAAAAAAAAAAACGCTCTCTGTTGTGTGCAGATAAGAGTATTTTATGGTCTCCTAATATGACTGCACTTTGATGTGAGAGCTGCCAGTGGTTTATGGTGTTTTATGCTATGCAAACAGAAATTCGCCGGTGGTAAATTTGTTGCGTTCTTTTCCAGCAGGGAAATATGCACGCTTCCCACACGCATGGGGTGTATGTCTTTGGTATGTCCTCCGGATATTGAAGGCTATGTGCTCGAACTTAGATTGCCTAAAGAGGGAATATAGAATCAGGGCCGCTGACAGCTTTGGCTGGGCCCGGGACAAAGTCATCTGAAAGGGGTCCCCACCCAATAAATTCAATGATTCAATGTAATTAGGGCCCAATTATGGGCCCTCCATCTCCCTGGGCCCAGGACAGCTGACCCCTTTGTCCCCCCTTGTTAGCTTCCCTGCCTAAAATGTTTCATGAATTGCATTTACATCATACATTGTATGCGGTCACATTATTACTTATCAACATTATCAACTTTCATCAGGAAAATGGGTCAACAACAGCCTGGACCATGAAAATAAGAAACCTTAGATTAGAGAATATTACCTGTATATGAAGAGTTCAGATGCAAAACCCCCTAACTCCATTTCCGAAGACCTGCACTTTCATATTTTTAGAGAACCCTGTTGTTGGTTTGGTTTACATTTGTGTACTTGATAATACATATAAATAGTTATATTACATAAATAAAATAAAATAAAAATGCAACAATGCTAAAATGAGTATCTTGTATCTTGTTAACATTTCAATTCTTTTCAAAAATATCTTAAAGGGACACTATGTGAGATTTTCAGTTGTTTATTTCCAGAATTCATACTGCCCATTCACTAATGTTACCTTTTTCATTAATACTTACCACCACCATCAAATTCTAAGTATTCATTATGACTGGAAAAATTGCACTTTTCATACATGAAAAGGGGGATCTTCTCCATGGTCCGCCATTTTGAATTTCCAAAAATAGCCATTTTTAGCTGCAAATATGACTATACTTGGACCATACTATAAAATATGTATTAATTACTTAGGAAACGTTCATGTAAAGATCAAATTTGGCAATAGGCAACCCAGTTTCAATGAGCAGCATAGTTGCAGTACCTTTTTCGACCATTTCCTGCACAGTGTCCCTTTAAGTGTCCCCACATTTCCAGTCCAGTCCTTGGATACTGCAAATAAGCATGGGCAATGGGAGCTGCACAATGCAAACATCTGACAATAGCGTAGTTATCAGTGAATGTTATCTCTAGTTAACATGACAGCTTCTCACTGCAGTAAAGAAGTGGCTCTGCGGGCTGGATGTGTAAAATCTGAGCAAGCAAACAAAGCGAACCTTCCGAACAAACATTTAAACTTCAATTTCCTCAAAGTGTTACACAATCTGCTTGCCCCCCCCTTGTACAATAAACAGCAGCCAAAGCCCTAATATAATAACTGCAGACAAGTAGAATGTGTCAACATTCTTAGCGTCTCAGAGGGGGGTCCACAGCTGATGCTAATCACCAAGGGAGGACGGACGCCACACTGCTGCTTCCTAAAATTGGCCTAGTTCTCTGAATATGTTTGTTCTAATGTTCTTGCTTCTTCCTAGATTTCCTCCTTGTCGTCGCCACCTTACACAACTGGCCTCGGTTGCCGGGATACAGTACATCAGGATCGCTCAGTATTCTGAATTTGATTCCGTGGTGGTGGCCGCAGCTCTCTCTGACAGGCTTTAGTAATTGTGACATGGATGTGAGGAGACAGAAATGAGACATGGCGCTCCAGGTCGGTGAAGTGTTGCGCAGACAATTGGCAACTTCAAACAGACCGCGAAGGCCACAGACGGCAAGAGGTCTGATATTGGGAAGGGATTTCTGGTAACCTGGAGGAATTGAACTAGTACGTAACTCAGTAATTGGGCAATGGAGGGGGGTTAGGTGGTTGGGGTGGTGGGGTTAGGTGGGGTGATGTCCAGCATCAGGGGTAAGAACAAGGGGGGAGCTACAGAAGGGCCAAGCAGGGCATTTGCCCCTGGTCTCAGGGTCCTCTCATATCGGTGGTGGGGGCCCCCTTATGACCTTGGCAGGCTGTATGGAGGGCCTTATCAGTGTTTCAACCTGGGGCCCTGTGTGCAATTGTAACGCCACTGGGTAAGGAACAGCGGGACAACTGCTTCCAGAGTACTACATGTACTCGGAGGCTCACAGTTTGTTTCGCTGCTCAAAGAAACAAGAAAAAAAAATTGTCCATTTATTCGCTTTTAATTGAGTTCCAAGCTCAACCGCTGAGAGTGTGATTAGTTGTGACAGCCCAGGTGCACAATCAATTCAGATCGATCCACATCAGGTTAATTAGAAAGTGCTGAGCTGTTCTCTGCTCAGCAAAAGGTAAGACAAGACAACGCAGGCCAGAGGTAATGACAAACACACGCGCCGCACACACATGAAGGCAGACACGCACGCACACACACACACACACACACACACACACACACACACACACACACACACACACACACACACACACACACACACACACACACACACAGATGTGACCAATGTTTCTTAGAGATGTCCATTTCTACATGAATTCTTTAGAGTTCTTGTCAGCAGCAGTTCCATCATGGCAGTTAACGCTTTGAGCACTGTGGGACTTTTTCCATAGACAAAACAGTCTATGGAATTCTAAAACTTAACATGAACATTCTACAGCTTCCATGGGACACTGTGTTAACAATCCCTGCACTTTTGCAAGACCATGGTGATAAATTGTGTTAATGTTGAAATCACATACGGTATACTGTACATATGGCCGTATCGTATGCCTGAAGGTTTAATGGGAGTGGATGTTCTAGTCCATTAAGCTACCTCCTGTTCCCAACAAGTTGTATGAGTTGCAGTTGTTCAACCCAGGTACAGTTTTACAACCAGAACATAAAAAATGACAGGATAAATGGTGCAGATCACTTGTAATAAGAAATAGAGACATGATTATGGAAAGGGAGGGCAAAAAGAAACATACTACACTGTAGAAAGTGCTTGTGGTAGGCCTATGCGATGCATAGAACCAGCTTCAGGAGAAACAATTGGCATCAATTTTATGTCAGTTTCACTCGCCCTATACTGTGGTTCTCTTCTCTCACTACTTTCCCATGTCTGAACATTAAAGTAGTTACTTTATACATTTTACATGTTGCAGTGATTTTAGAAAAAAAAAAGAAGGTATTTTCAAAGTACAAAATGTGGAAAATATGGAGAAACAATGGTACACACACAGTATTTTCACAAAAATACACAAAGGCCTTCGATTTGCAGGTATCTGGTTGTGAAGGAAAGCTACAACTGAACAACTGACTCAAGAACAGTGTGAACACCAGCCATGTGTGTGCAACACTGTTGGAATATAGTTCCGGTCCGTTCTGGAATCAACCAGCAGGTCTGGAATCAACCAGTAACTCACCTCCCTCTGCCTCAGCTAAACATACAAAGAAAAAGAAAGAAAGAAAGAAAGAAAAGACAAAGTGCTGAGGGGCTTCCGAGCAAGAGGAGGAAAAACATGACCCGCGGAGTCAAGCCCAAGCCTCAAAACAACACGTCCCATCCTAAAACAAGAGGCTTACAAGATTCACCCGCTGTTCACAACACCAGCTGTATAAAGCGCTCGTCATGGGGAAGCTACTATTCTTAGCCACACACCATTGAGATCAAGCCAACGGGTAACGACAACAAAACTACAGGTGTCCAGTCCAGAGCCCGACATCTCTCTATCTCTGTCTCTTTTCCCACCCCTGCCTCCTTCGCTGTCCTCAGGGCCTGGTATGGTATTTTGAAAGTGGAGGCATGGAGAGAGTGAAGGGAGGAATTTTCCATAATGCTGCAATGCATTGATCTCTTGTACCGCTGCGTCACTCTCATACTGAGCAGGGCCAGATGTGTGTTTAGCGTTTTGGACGTGATGTTCCCAACATGCATGGCTTATAGCCCCCCTCCCTCCCTCCCCACCCCCACCGCCCGCTACTCCTGTACATTACAATGTTCTTCCTGGATGCTGCGGTTATCATGCCAGACAGAGAGGAGAGGGGTTTCAGGACGTGATGTTCTCATTACGCTTTCAAGTAGTTCAGTCCCCCCCTCCCCACCAGGGCTGCTGCTAAGGTTTTGGAGGCCCTAAGCATAACTGGTGAGGAGGCCCCCGTCATAATTAAATAATAATAATAGGTAACACTTTAGAATAGTGGATGCAAAAAAGCATTATAGAGACTTAATAAATAATTAACTATTGATGAACAAAACATTAACAAACGTTTGTAAATGACTAGGAAATGTAAACAAATGCTTGTAAATGACTAGGAAATGCTATGTTAATATTTTACATTTATCAAACATTAACAAGTTGCTTGTAAATTAATAAAATACTCTGTTATAAGGTGTGTAAAATCTTGGAGATATCATTTGTAGATATTTTATTAAGCATTAATAAAGCTTAGTTGATAATAAAAACATTTGTTAATGTTTTATTCATCATTAGTTAATTATTTACTGAGTCTTTACTAAGGAACATTATTATAAAGTGTTACCTTTCAAGTCAATCTCAATTTAACCCCTTAGCACAGCACCTATGTTATAACCTTACTGTCACCAAAATTGTAATTGCTATGTCTTAATCTGTTACTTAAGGCTATCGGCACTGACATAGCAATGTTATGTTATGATGTAGTTGAGTATTTTCAGCAAATAGTGAATAGGTCCGCCGGCGACCCCATCTGCAGTAAGAGGCTACGAGGCCCCAATCTTGGGGGCAAAATGGTTGGTGCCCCAAGCACTCGTGGTGCATCCCAATATGTGACCTTGCCTCCTCCACTTGCCTCCTCCACTTGCTTCTCGTCATGATGACATCACTGACAACAGCATTATATTTCAATATCTTGCAAAAGCTCAATTGTAAAGTCTTTTTCTCATTTGCAATTGGGATGGTGAATGAAAAACAGTCCCTCAAAAGTTGTTGTGGCGAGGCTGACAGCTGGGAAACTTTATCGTTTTCTCCACGGAGGAGGGGCCAGGAGGCGGGACGAGGAGACAAGCACAAGTGGAGGAGGCAAGGACACATATTGGGATGCACCCTCTGCGTCCTCTGTTTATGCCTCGCGGCGGCCCTGCTCCCCCACAGCACTACCACAACCCCCGTCTGCTGATGTTCATCGCGAATGCTCTTGTTGTCACGCCATGCCTGGGCAGAGCCTCACTCGGCTCCCGTAACCACGAGTAACCTCTCAAAACCTTTCAAATCCTGCCAGCTGTCTGGTCCACTCCACTCGTTTCACTCACCGTTTTTTGAACTTTTATCCTTTTATTATTAAGGAGAGGGAGGTAGACGTCAGAGAGATGTCCGAGAGAAATTTAACGGTATGTACCGTACCCTCTCTACAGAAACCAGTACAAAGACACAGACACTCAGGCACACACACACACACGCACGTACGCACGCGCACACGCGCGTGCACACACACACACACACACACACACACACACACACACACACACACACACACACACACACACACACACACACACACACACACACACACACACACACACACACACACACACAGACAGACAGACAGACAGACAGACAGACAGACAGACAGACAGACAGACACACACACACACACACACACACACACATCAATGCTGTGAGTACAAGGTTATATGTGAATATGTGTGTGCATGCATGGATGTGTGTGTGCATGATCCATGCTAATCTCGTTTACACACAGTTTTTAATCCCAGGAAATGTGCTCCCTCTCCCCTCTACACACACACACACACACACACACACACACACACACACACACACACACACACACACACACACACAAACACACTGTTTCCTGTCGCTGTGGGGTTGATTGTTGCAGTGCTGAAGCGGAAATGGAAGCTTTAATGCCACCTGCTCAGGACCTGAAGCTTTAAGATGGCATTCACTATTACCTTACACACACACACACACACACACACACACACACACACACACACACACACACACACACACACACACACACACACACACACACACACACACACACGTGTTTATGTGAGTGAAGCTGTGAAAGTGTAACACGTACAATAGCATAAAAAATATAAAAAAACAAATGCCTCATGCCGACCTAGCAGCTGACAGCTGACACCTCTGTGTTATGTTTTATTGGTTATTTGTTATGGTGTGTGTGTGTGTGTGTGTGTGTGTGTGTGTGTGTGTGTGTGTGTGTGCACGTGTGTGTGCACGTGTGTGTGTGTGTGTGTGTGTGTGTGTGTGTGTCTGAGTGTGTGTGTGTGTGTGTGTGTGTGTGTGTGTGTGTGTGTGTGTATGCGTGTGTGAGTGTGTGTGTGTGAGTGTGTGAGTGTATGAGTGTGTGTGGTGTTATCGGTTATTGCTTGTTGTTTACACTGCAAGTCTGAGCGTTCGGGAACCTGAAAGTTGGTTCACGAAGCAAACCGAAAAATACTTTTATTCAAAGCAAAATCGCAAATTGTGACTACAACGTGGATATCAGCAAGTCCATCCGGGTAACACATGGTCACATACAGAAAAGTTCAGCTCCCGGTATGAACGAAGTTAGTTCACAGGTCTGAAAACAGCAACAGAGAAACCGTCAACTTAAGGTCAGATTAGACTTCTGCAACTGCGCTCGTCAAAACTCGCGTGGGAGTGGCCACGAACCAACATTGTATTCATGCATCTGCGAGTTCTGCGAGGTCCGAGGTCTCGTCGCGAGCCACATTTGAAATTGCGCGATTAGGATACTTTCACTACATTGTAAGCACTGCGGTCATTATTAAGCAATGTTGCTTTCTATCCCGGTTAGTTAGGTATTTTCACACAAATTGCAAAGGCAATGCACTGGTATCATTATTTGACATACCCAGTCTGTTTTCATGAGTAGAAAATGCAAGCATGTAAAGACAGTTGATTCTGCCGATGTGTGTTTACATTCGGTGGAGGAACGGTAGTAAAACCGCAGGCATTGTGCCACGAGTGTTCAACTGATGCATTGTTTGTTACTTAGCTTGTAGCTTCGTGTATTTCACACATTTACACACAAGGCATTAATAAAGTTTTTAACAGAATACAGCTCTGCTCTCGCATACTACTGGCATTGCGCTGCCAGAAGAACAGAACAAGGAAGTAGCGAGACGACCAATCATAGCGTCTTTTTGTCTGCGTACTCCGCGTCCGTCCGACGGATAGTTAGAATTTTTTCGAGGCGCTCGATGACGGGCGCAGAGCCTCTGAGAGGGGGGCGTGGACTCGCATAGACAGAAAACGGACGGACGCAGAGGCTATGCGTCCGAAGCATAAATCTAGCTTTAGCCTGATTATCATCGATCTTCAAATTTCCTCGAGACTTGGTCTGACCAAGAGCATAACAATTAACGTTTCCCAAACAGCATTGTTGACCCGCCTCCCTAGGTTTGCTACTGGTTAACTGGTGTCTGACAAAGTCACTGGAGTTCCTGATTTTTCGGGAGATCAGAAACGATATTTACATTGCCTAACTAGAGGCCACGCAGAAGGTGTTACGTCACTAGGAGGGCATGGCCTGGCTACCGTCAACTGGACTTGGCCTTGGAGTTCAAAGACGTTTCATCTGGTTTGCCACTAACAATTCTGGTCTATTCGGTTTGTGTTCCAATGCTTTGGGAAATTCAACATGAAGGTATTTGTCTGCTGTTCTCTGTAGCAGTGGTTCTTAACCTTTTTCTCTTAGCGCACCCCCTTACCTGTGCCGAAGACAAGCCGCGCATCCCCAACACAAACTTCTACATGTGTATGCACTAAAAAATGATAAATGAGTGATTAATTACAATGATTCTCGCTTGAGACATGAATCAATACCTGAATGACTTCAAATGGGGACCAAAACTTGTTTAATTTGGTTTTAATTTGACCTAATTATAATGTTTGCAAGTGTAATTTTGGTCACAACCTCTACACAAACAAAATTCCATGCACCCCCTGGAATCTCTGGCGCACCCCCAGGGGGTGCCCGCACCTCAGGTTAAGAACCGCTGCTCTGTAGAACCCAATGAATAGACCTCCATGCAAACTTACTCAGCACATATCTTGCAGTCCAAAATTGCTAGCCTCTTGTCCCTGGGGGCCAGTAGGAGTTCGATCCTTTAGTGGCATGTGGCATGTGCCAGTGACATGCGGAAGTGGTATCACTGGCATGCTATTATTAAACACATTTTTTTCACTGACAGGTTAGGTTTAGGAATGAGTTTTGGTTTAGGCACAGTTCGACATCGTTGTAGCCTCTGTAGCCATAGTAACCATAACGGTGACGGCACTTGGCATGTCCAACCATGACAGCACTTGACATGCCGTTAATTGTTGTAATTACAGACCTAAAATACATAAATAATTTTTAAAAAAATTGTTATTAATAATATATTTAATCATACTTATTAATTATAATTAGTATGGGTCTGTGGTTCTTATAAAATCAGTTGACATGCCACTGCGGCACTTCCGCATGTCACTGGCACATGCCACTAAATGATCTAACTCCCTCTCCTCGAGGCTCTCCTAGGTGAAATTTAATGTACCGTGATTCTTGTCTGAGGTAAAGTTGTTTTGAAGGCTGATCTCATGACTTTCACGTTGGTAACACGTAGGGCTGTAACGATACACTCAACTCATGATACACTCAATTCACGTTTGTATCACAGTTTTTGACCTACGGTTCGATACACCCCACGATTTCACATTAGCCAATGTTATGAAATAAAATTATGAATGAAACTATGATAGATTGTAGGTAGAATAGGTTACAAGAGGATACTAATAATGTCAAAAAGCTGAAATATAATAATGATGATGATTTAAAGCTTGGAAGCACAATCACTTCATATCATGTGGTTTTCTGGACTGATGGGAAACAAAACTTTGAAAGGGTGTATCACGATACTGCCTCCTTGTATCACGATACAGTATCATGACTCTGTGTATCACGATTTCTCGGTTTGATACAATATCTTTACAGCCCTAACGTATTGTCAAAAAAGCTTGCCGCTTCTCCTCTGAATGCGATTTTTTGTCCTCTGAATGAGGTTATCACATTTTTCCCAAAAACACGTCCAGATGCTTACATAACAAACAACATGACATAACAACATGACATGACAACATGATATGACATCTGGGTACTGTGTGTGTGTGTGTGTGTGTGTGTGTGTGTGTGTGTGTGTGTGTGTGTGTGTGTGTGTGTGTGTGTGTGTGTGTGTGTGTGTGTGTGTGTGTGTGTGTCTGTGTGTGTGTGTCTGTGTGTCTGTGTGTCTGTGTGTCTGTGTGTGCGCGTGTTTGTGTGTGTATGTGTGCGTGTGTGTGTGTGTATATGTGTGTGTGTGTGTGTGTATGCATTGAAAGGTGAATGGCTAGAAGACTAAACTCTAGGGGACCCCTTGCCCACTGTCATTTCCTCTCTGTACTGTGTGTGCATGTGTCAAGTCAACACCGCTGTTATTCTCTTCCTGGGGAGGGGGGGAGCTGGGTTCTTTGGAGTTGGGGCAGGTGGGGGCTGCTGCTTTAACGTCTGGTACCCCATGTCCCCATACTATCCCCCTAACACACACACAAGCATGCAT
>NC_085876.1:26037480-26052480 GCF_034702125.1 Engraulis encrasicolus | reverse complement strand
CACACACACACACACACACACACACACACACACACACACACACACACACACACACACACACACACACACACACGCACAGACACATGATTTACATTTACCCAAACACAAGTCACATACAGTAAACATACAGCCTCATGCAAAAATGCATGCCTACACACGAATGCATAAATAGCCTACACGAGCATGCACATTTATAGACAGTCTACATTTTGGAAATAGGACAGTGATAAATCCAAAGCTATTTATTTCCACAACTCATATCAAAGGAATAACAGACAGAGAAAGAAATGATCAAGAAATACTTGATCAAATGTTCTTCAGCTTCAACTTCAACTTTTCAACTTTACTGTACCCAAAAAGGGGCGATTAGGTGTGCAGCAGGACATAAGCACATATAGACAGCAACAACATATACCACAGGACAGACATAAAGTGCAGTGGTCAATAAAATGTTAAAATGATCATAAATATGGTTATAAAAAAAGATTGAAAAAAAACAAAACATCATGGATAAATAAAAGAAAAGAAAATAAGAACATCAACATACAATAAAATACCATAAACAACGCCATTTGATTTCTCTGAGATGCCCTTAGTGCCAATCTGTGCGGACTGGAGGGGGAAGTGAGCTGTACCAGTGAAGTGGATATGAGCTGTGCTGAGTGGGAGAGATGAGATGAGGTGGGCTGGGTAGGGATGCCAGTGTCCTGAAGTCCCGGGGGGAGCCAATGTTCTTTGTGCCAGTCTCTCTCTCTCTCTTTCATAACACTCTGTGTTGTAACACTCATGCCCACTTCTAATCCCTCGCTGCCTCCCCCAATCCAATAGCCTGCAATGCCCCTCATGCCAGCATCATTTTCTGCATGCTGTCTCTCTGTTTATGTATTCCGCTCTATTGCTCTCTCTCTCTGTCTGTCTGTCTGTCTGTATGCCTGTCTCTCTCTCTAAGTGTCTGTTTCACTCTCTCTTCTTCCCTCCCACTCTCTCTCAATCTTGTTCTCTCTCTCTCTCTCTCTCTCTCTCTCTCTCTCTCTCTCTCTCTCTCTCTCTCTCTCTCTCTCTCTCTCTCTCTCTCTCTCTCTCTCTCTCTCTCCCCCTCTCTCTCTTTCACTCTCCTCTTGTTCTCTCTCTCACTCTCTTCTGTCTTTTTCTTGTTCACCCATTCTCTGCATGACTCGTCAGTCCCCTTTTGATTACACTGACTCAGCTGTCATTTTGCACCTCTCTATCAATGTCAACCTCTCCTCTTTTAATTCTCTCCTTCTCTCCTTTGCTTTATCCGTGGCCTTGCGTCCTCAATAATGGCCAGAGTACATCCCTTGTTTACCACAGAATTACAAGATCTGTAATCCTAAATACGTTATAGTCTTACAAAACCACCAGATAAGAAACAGGCGTCTCCTTCAGTTCAGAACGTCATGAGACAGTTTCTTAAATCTAAAAGCTGTACGCTTTAGTAAGCCCTATCTCTCAGATGATTATACAACAAATTGACATTTCCAAATGCTACATTGTGAGTCCAAGTACGTAGCAGTATGTAAAACGAGCTTCCTATCAGACATGTTTTTCTGATTGCGAAGTCTTTATCCCAAAGTTACACTCATACAAGGAAACAATAGATACTACTACAATAGAGTTATGAATAGAATAGAATAGGATACAGTAGGATAGAATAGAATAGAATAGAATAGAATAGAATAGAATAGAAGAGAAAAGAATAGAATAGAATAGAATACCTTTTATTTTCACTATATACCTGCACAATCTACACTACATAGACATGCATTGAAACTGAAACCAACTCACTCTTCAGTGCAGGCATCATGTACAGTATGGAAAATGTGAATCATCGAAGGCTGTACAGTACCTACTGTATATTCACCCATATCTAAAGCAGGTAGGCCTACAGACTAATATGGACACGGTCAGAGTAAGTACTTTTGGTTTCGGCTTTCTGCCTCGTTGCGATGTTGTGTGAATGCCGAAGAGACTAAGTGAGTGTCAGGGGCAAACATTCCTTCCCTCAGCAGGAGGGAAGATGGCACATATGGCCCAAGTATGTCTGGGTCGGCATGTTCCCGGCCCTTGAGACGGGCCTAGACGGCGTAAGGCGAAACCACTATCACTATGTGGGTCAGTCGCTGGCCCCTGGCCCCTGGTGCCTGGTGCCGGGGGCGGTGTTGCCAGATTGGCCTGTTTCCCTCCCAATTGGGCTGCTTTGGATGGTCGTGTGCGGGTAAAAATGGCATTTAGCAGAAAAACCCGCACAATTCTATTGATTTCTATGGCGAAAATTGGGCGGGTTTTTCTGCTAAATGCCATTTTATGAGCATATTTTGGGCTGGAAATTATCAGCCTCATCTGGCAACCCTGGCCAGGGGCCGGCTCGCCACCCTTTACATAAAGGTCCAGAGAGAGGCTACTTATCCCTGAAGAGTCGACTACATGCCGCAGTGTTGCCCTACAAAGCCAAGGGTCATTGTGCAACATGCAACCCTCTAGTCTAGTCCAGGGGTTCCCAAACTTAACCGCGCCAAGGCCCCCCATACCCTGGTAGATTCCAGCCAAGGCCCCCTTTACAGTACACGGATCGTGCCGCACTACTTTTCCTGTGCACCCCCTTTCACAATCTAGGCCTTTGAGTCAGTGCCCCACTAGGATATATAAAGTTAACTAATGGGAATATTGTTTAGCTCATTTTTGGTTTATTTGTTATTCAATTTCGTAAATAATTCATTTTATTATTTCCTACCAACTTTCTGTAGCCCCTCTAGCACTCCCTCGCGGCCCCCACTTTAAAAACCACTGGTCTAGTCAGTCTGGCAAGTCTTGGCAGAGTTGAGTTTTAAACTGCGGTGAAATAAACATTTTCTTCTGTGTAGGCTTAAAACCTAAGTGGCCTGAGGTCGAAATGGACATAAAATGTTTTGCAGCAGGTTGCTTTAGCTAGCTCAACAAATATCAGCTATTTAAAAAAAAAAAAAAAAAAAAAAGTGTACATGCCGCAGTGCAGCCCTACAAAGCAAAAGGTCATTGTGCAACTTGCAACCCTCCAGGCCAGTCAGTCTGCCTGGCACAGACAGATGCATGTCAAAATCAAAGGCAGAAGTTGGCTGTTTTTTTTTTTGTTGGGAGTGTGATTGGACAGGGGACTGCGCATACCTCTGTCGTGTCCAACAAAGACCAAAGGTAACTACATATTTAGTCAAAGGTTAGACTGGAGAGAGTTTATAAGATCTCTTTTGCCTTTGCAAACAACTACAGTAAGAAAGTGCATCATCATCACCATTACATAAGCAACATGTTTGACTTAGCATTAGGACCACTTATCACCCCCCTCCAGCCTTGGGGGACTGCTTATTAGAGAAGAGGGCAACATGTCTCTGGAGGCATTTGACCAGCTGTCCCTTTCATCAGATCTGATGACTTGTGGAAGCGAAGCAAAAGCAATTACAGTAAGAGCAAAAAAAGGTTTCTGTACAGGTACATGTTTTCTTTCATCCCCTATTGAACTCAAGCCTTCCAACTGAGACCTCTTTCTAGTAATGCTATTGTATGGATACACCTAGTATGCACTTCAGTACTGCAATTTGAATATTTATTGAGTCTTTCTTTTGTGTGTGTGCGTGTGTGTGTGTGTGTGCGTGTGTGCGTGCGTGCGTGCGTGTGTGTGTGTGTGTGCGTGCATGTGTGCGTGCATGCGTGCGTGCGTGCTTGCGTGTGTGTGTGTGCGCATGCGTGTGTGTGTGTGTGTGTGCGAGCGTGTGTGTGTGTGTGTGCGAGCGTGTGTGTGTGTGTGCGAGCGTGTGTGTGTGTGTGTGTGTGTGTGTGTGTGTGTGTGTGTGCGCGCGTGTGTGCATGTGTGTGCGTGCGTGTGTGTGATGTGTGTCATGTGTTGTATGTTGCAGCAGCTTTGTGATTGTCCAAGACAAATTTCTTGTGTGACAAATCAAACTTGAATACTTGAATACTGAAAGCTTCAACTCAGAGGAGGCAATGTTGGTTGCATGGTGTGTGGCATCATTGTGATTTCAAGTTCAATCCTCTCCTGGGGTCTAGAATGATTTGATTGTCTCTGTACAACAGTAAGTGTCATGTAATGCAATGCGGTTTGCGTCAGTACAAAAACTGTATAATAGCCCTATCTTCAACACATCACTGTGGATTATTTGATTGTCTCTTTACAACAGTAGGTGTCATGATGTGGTTCGTATCAGTACAAAAACGGTATAACATCCCTATGACTTCATCACTACATCACCCCTAACAGCGTTGCCAAATACAATGCAGTGGAAAACCCTCTGTAATCAATGGCCCCCAGTCTAAGAGGAAATGGCATTGTGGAGTGGAACTCTTGTTTGGCATGCACGCAACATTAAAAATCAATTGGTTTCCTTCCCTCGATAACAACTCTGTATTACAAAATTATACTACATTGTTAAATAACACATATATTCTGGAGAATCCACGGAGCAGCCCTTTGCTTACACTGGTGTAGATACAGGGTGGATCTTTACTGAGGGAATATTCACACTAAACTAGCTAGAAGTAACTTGCCTTTGACCTGTGTTAATGCCTGTTGTGCATGCGTGTCTTGAAATGTTCATGGGGGGATTATATGTATTTGTGAAAGCTATTTGACACCTCAATTCCCCTTCAGGGATCAATAAAGTGGCTCTATCGTATTCTACTTTACTCTGCTCGAGTCGGTTCACCAAATAGTGCAGATCAAAATAATGTTTTCCTGTTAAATGGATCTATACGGGTCACAGGGTCATCAATGGGTGAACTAGTCTAATCCATACACAATGCCCTGGGCATCGTGCCTCTTGGCTATTGTGTCAGGCTAGAAGCCCTCAAGGCTGGGTTTAACCTCTACAAATTATGCCCCAACAATAGAGAGTTGCATACCTTGCAAATGTCACAGGTAAAGACTTATAGTGCACAGACAGTAGAGACAAATATTTGGCCCAATAACACAAATGAGAGAATTGCAGAGAGCAACGCCTGAAACGTTTTAATATGTCTGCATTTACTGGTGCTGACAGACACAAGGACTCATGGGATGCCGTCAAAATAACACAGTTCGCTCCGAAACATAAAGTAAGAAAAAGAACAGTAAGCGGTGTGCAGTGTCTTTTGAATTTTGCTCATTGTTCACCTTCTCCTGCCTCACACCTGCATTGCTGATGGCTTGTGCACAAGGACTCTCTTCAACTTTGACAGTGTTCTTATTGTTGGTCTGTACACCACACATCCATACT
The DNA here is from genome assembly GCF_034702125.1 of Engraulis encrasicolus. NCBI lineage: Eukaryota > Metazoa > Chordata > Actinopteri > Clupeiformes > Engraulidae > Engraulis > Engraulis encrasicolus. The sequence goes on along the minus strand of NC_085876.1, from coordinate 26,047,216 downwards.
GTATGTGGATGTTCTCCATGTCTGCAATTTGTAATTACTAGCCATAGACATCTTGGGCAGCAAAACTTTCATTAATTCAATAGCGTGAATTTTGAGCACTTTCAGAGTGCAAAACAATAACAAAACCACAGTGAATTTGGCCACAGCGCTGATACGGTTGTACATCAGGGACTTTAGACCTGTTCTAATCTGCCTCTAAAATTCAACTCGAGGAAAACAAAGTTCGCAAAACAAATGGACAAATCTGGCATTATCTCCTATTAAACCCCAACCATAACCATTTGGCCTTCTAAAAGGATTGAGCTTGATGGACGTCTGTTCCTGCCATGGGAACATGAAACAGCCCTCATCTGGTCCAAATGACATTTGAAGCCAGCCAAATCTGTAGGGCGGGCTGGGGAAGTGTGTTGCCCTGAAAAGAACAAGATGATGAGCAGAGGCGATTCTAGGATCAGCTGTTGCCCCAAGCAAAAATTCATTGGAAAGAACATTTGAAACAAAACTGCCACTAGTAAAGCGTGAGCTGTTATTCACCATCCAGGGGCCCCAAGCGGCTGCCTGACTTGCCTGGTGACAAGATGCGGCTCTGATGATGAGAAGGACCTGCTGAGTCAGTGCAACCTGTCACACTCCAACACACTGCTGCTGGTGGTTACTAATGGAGACACATAAAATACAATACAAGACAATAAAACATGTATATTTCTATAGCGCTGTATCACAACTATAAAGTTGAATTGAATGTGCTTTCAAAATACACATACACACACACATTCAGCATACACACACCAGCTCTGGAGGCTGCTGCATGGCGACAATTGTCCGGAGTTCATGTGAGAAAGTGCACACACATACACGCACACATGCACACATGCTCGCACACACACACACACACACACACACACACACACACACACACACACACACACACACACACACACACACACACACACACACACACACACACACACACACACACACACACACACACACACACACACACACACACACAAACAAAGATAATAACAAAAGTCCTATAAAAAACATACCGCTTGTAATACAGTAAAGATGAAATGTGATTTCTCAAGGAAAATGAATGGATTTCTTCATTAAATTGTCTGTTCAGATATGCTTAGGAATAGTATAGGCTACAATAGATTATATTTGTGTGGCTCAAGACACGCACGCATGCACACACACACATGTAGGCATGTACACAAAGAGACACACCCTGTTTATAATGACAGAATGACTGACACAGAAAGACAGAAAATCAAACAGACATGAATATCATACTGACATTCATCAGTGATAGCCCTTGGCTAAGAACTGGTCTTCCCTGTGGTTCCGTCGTTCTGTGTGTGTGTGTGTGTGTGTGTGTGTGTGTGTGTGTGTGTGTGTGTGTGTGTGTGTGTGTGTGTGTGTGTGTGTGTGTGTGTGTGTGTGTGTGTGTGTTTGTGCGTGCGTGCGTGCGTGCCTGCCTGCCTGCCTGCCTGCCTGCGTGCCTGCATGCGTGCATGTGTATGTGCGTGTGCATATCCGTGTGTGTGTGTACATATGCGTATCTGCGTACATCTGTGTGCATTTGCGTCTGTATGTGTGTGCTTTCCAAGAGCTGCGTTGCTTGCGGGTACAGGTGTCCTGCTGTACGCTGTTGAGCGTGAGGGTGACAGCGTGGTGGTGGCATTTATGTCACTGTAAGCGTCCCAGGCCACAGGGCCTACTATATTTACCCACACTCCAGGAATCAATACACACAACATGGGGTGTGGAGACGATTGACTAGCGCCCATAATCTGTCCAATGTGTTGGCATTTCTAGTAGCACGAGTAACAACAATATTTCCAAGAAAAAAAGAACCCCTTCTGGTTTTGGTCACACGTACGCGCGCACACACACAGACACACAGACACAGACACACACACAGAGACACACAGAGACACACAGACACACACACACACACACACACACACACACACACACACACACACACACACACACACACACACACACACACACACACACACACACACACACACACACACACACACACACACACACACACACGTTGGCAATGACAGCGAAGAGAAGATCTCTTTGTCATTGATGGCTTCACCATGGTCATGTGATCTGGCACATGACGACCTCAATAGAACATTATGACAGAATCAATACTCATGAACGGCGTGACGTTTTCCATGTGTGTTATGCCCATTTGTGGGGGAAAACAACCCATGCAAGTCAATGGGTGATGTTGGGGTTTAATAAACGAAAGATACGGACCTGTAGACTAGCGCAACATGCCGAAAACCTGTTGTGTTGCCGGCTGTTCAAATAATATAGCCAATCAGCCATGGCTGAAGCATGGAATGTTCATTTAGGCTAGCCGATGTAGCATGTAAGTCAATGAGACATTCAGTTTGTTTCCACCCATAAAGGGGCGTAACACAAATTTAAGAGCAAAGTACCCGGATGGCCGTTCATGAGTAAAGCTATGTCTGAGGGGCCAGCATTAGCTAACAGGTTAGCAATTACATACAGCTAGCAGCCTACACACATATATACAGAGACATACAAAGATATACTGTACAAACATGTCATACGTGCACAGTACATAGAGTACATTGCAATGGAAAGTATGAAAAAAACGAAAAAGTGAAAAGAGAGAAGGCAAAAGAAAAGCAGGCATTAAAGACAAGAGAACAGAAAAGAAGGACAATAAAAAAAATGGATTTATTTTATTTTCATGTATTTATTTTCGTCCTCTCAACTGAAGAGGACAGTCTGTTTTAAGCCTGTTGCTAAATCCCAGAAATCCCTCTCCCTCTCAGAACAATTTGGCCCATCCACTCCACCAAACGTTGTATCATAGGTAATGCAATGTAACATAGCATACCCCCTGAGCAAGAATTAAAATGACTGTATCTGCACAATCATGGTTGCAATTCCAGAGAAAGAGAGAGAGAGAGAGAGAGAGAGAGAGAGAGAGAGAGAGAGAGAGAGAGAGAGAGAGAGAGAGAGAGAGAGAGAGAGAGAGAGAGAGAGATGATGATGATGAGAGAAAGATGAGGAGATACGTACGAATGACAAAAAGTGAGAGAAACAGGTGAAGAGGGATAGAGAGAGATAGAGACAGAAACATGCAGAAGGAGAGAGGGGTAGAAAGAGAATAAAGGAGAAAAAGAGAAGAAACAGAGCCAGGGAGGTGCACAGATTGCCTTGGCTTCCGTTACGCTGTGTTTCATAAGAGTGTACGCGCTGCCATCCTGCCCACCCCTCTGACAGATGGTGTCATATCCCCCGAATGAGCGCATACATTTATTCGCGGAGACAGGAATCGGTTGTTTTTTTCCCGGCATTTACTAATCCAATTCATGATTTATTGAATTCATAACTGTACAAGAGCGGCTGTGTGAACCCCGCAACGCGGGGAATGATTTATGTGTGGATTACATTAGTGTTCAATATTTAATAACGTTATGGGACTCTGTGGTGGTGAGTCATATGAAATGTTGCGGAGGTTTGTGTTTGACCTGAGGGGCGAGACAGCGGGAGGGTGGAGTGGGGAGAGGGGAGGCGGCGGGAGTAAGCAGGTGGCAAAGGTGAGAGGAGTGAATGGAGCTTTTCTTCTCCTGTCATCGCCCAACTACACACACGGCACGCACATGCAGTCGTACACACTCACTCATTCACACACGCACACACACACTCACACACACACTCACGCGCACACACACGCACACAAATACACGCACACACTTACGCACACACTTACACACACACAAACGTATGCACACACGTACGCAGGCAGACAGGCACACACACACACACACAAACACACTCACGCACACACGCACACAGGCAGGCAGGCACCACACACACACACACACACACTCAAGCACACACGCACACAGGCAGGCAGGCACCACACACACACACACATGCACAAATACAAGGACACACGCACACACAAGCACACACCTACACACACTTGACTTGAGGCACAGCTGTGTGGGTGTACTATATGAGCCCTCCTGCTCTCCTAATGCATCCACTAAACTGAAGCATTAACCCAAATACAGGCCCTGAGAGAGAGAGAGAGAGAGAGAGAGAGAGAGAGAGAGAGAGAGAGAGAGAGAGAGAGAGAGAGAGAGAGAGAAAGAGAGAGAAAGAGAGAGAGAGAGAGAGAGAGAGAGAGAGAGAGAGAGAGAGAGAGAGAGAGAGAGAGAGAGAGAGAAAGAAAGGGGCAGAGAGAGATGGAGAGAGAAAGGGGCAGAGAGAGAAAAGGGCAGACAGAGAAAAGGGCAGAGAGAGAGAGAAAGAGAAAGAGAGAGAAAGAAAGGGGCAGAGAGAGATGGAGAGAGAAAGGGGCAGAAGGAGAGTGAGAGCGAGCGAGTGACAGGACAAGAAAAAAAGAAAAAGAAATGAGAACACAGAGAATGAAGGAAGGAAAGGGAACAACTTATGCAACAGACTGCTCTGAGGAGGGTAGCAACAGAAGCGGAGAGAGAGAGAACGGTGGAGAGATTAGGGAGAGAGAGAGAGAGAGAGGTGGAGAGATGAGGGAGGGAGAGAGAGAGAGCGGTGGAGAGATGGGGGGCGGAAGCAAGAGGGGAAGAGATGCAAGAGAATGAAGAATGGAGATTACGAGAGCGGGGGAGAGAGAGAGAGAGAGAGTGGAACTGAAGTGGGGTGGGGGTGGGGGTGGGGGGCAAAGCATGAGATGGAGGAACGGACAGGAAGAGAGAGAGAGTAGAAGAGGAAGTGAGGGAGGAAGAGTGAAAAAAGAGATGATGGAAGAGAGTAAGCCGGAGCCAATGGGCTAGGCCATCAAGAGAGAAAATGAGAAGAAGCACGTAACATGTAACATAGAGAAACGGGAGGCGAGGGAAGCAGACAGAGGAGGGTGGACAGAGATAAGGGAATAAAGGCAGAGGAGGCCAATTGCCTAGGGCCCCAGGCTAAACTGCCCACAGTAAGGCCCCCCAACAGTCAGACCCGTCATGGTACCGAGAAGGCCCTGTGTTTATACTTTGCCTAGGGCCCCCAAATGGCTAGACCAGCCACTGACAAGGAATAAAGGCGGATGGGGAGGGCTAGGTTAGGTTATCTAATGATAACAAAGGAGAAGGGAGGGAAGGGAAGGATATGAGCAGAGAGGAAAGATGAAAAGAGAGAGAGGGGTGCGTGGAAGAAGAGAAGAAATAAAGACAGGCAGGCAGGGGGTTATCTAATGAACGAAGAGGGAAAAAAAATGATGAAACATCAGTGGCCATTATAGACCAAAGGACTCAGAGAGGGATCAGAAAAATTGCGGTTACGTATTACAGCCTTTCTCAAGTGGTGGGTCATGCCCTGAAAGTAGGTCGCGATGACTGAGCCTGTTTGTTCATTGATCGTGGCGTCAAAACACTGGTAATGCCTGTCTTACAGTAGGCAGTTTAAGGTGGAACTGAGACTATAGCCCCTTGCTTAATGCACAAGAAGCTGATATAATGAATTAATCTGTTTGTTTATTGACAATGCATACATATTAGAGTAGTCAGTGAGCCAAGCATAAGGATAAATGCATTGCTACAAATCAATCGTTATATAAATGCATGCATGCATGATATTGTCTTTCTCAAAACAATAGCAATGGTTTCTTTGATGAGGAAAATAGGTAAATAATATTATTTATTACGTACGTAAATAATATTACAATTAGGCTACTAATGTTTATATTACCTGTGTGTGTGTGTGTGTGTGTGTGTGTGTGTGTGTGTGTGTGTGTGTGTGTGTGTGTGTGTGTGTGTGTGTGTGTGTGTGTGTGTGTATGTGTGTGCATGTGTATGTGCGTATGGTTGTAAAAGCACTCTCAGTACATGTCAACACCAAGCTGTGAAAAGCCGCTTTCACACCAAAAGACCGTGGGACTTTTTTCTCCTTTCTGATTTAACTTCCACATTCGCTGGAATACCAACCTTTATGTAAGGCCTGGTAAGAGGGTTTTGCTATCTGGCTTGACGTCAGTGTTCTAGTTTGGTGTGGATTACAGGGGGAGAAAGTGCTTTAAAGAAGAAAAAGGCATAACGAATTAAGGAAGGCCCAGCAACCTAAAACTAAATAACAAAGGACAGAAAAAGCCTGCAGAGTGAAAGCTTGGACAGTGAAGCTTAGATTCATTATTGAGACGCATCAGTCGGAACGACGGACAGAGAGGCAGGCAGACACAGACACACAAACAGGCAGGAAGGCAGGCAAGCAGGCAGAGAGACAGACAGGCAGAAAGGGAGACAGAGAGAGAGATCGTATCCCTCAGCACAGTGGCAAATTAGGTCGTTTCATTCATCCTCAGGACAGTCAAGATGGAGGACAGATACAATTGACGTAAGACCAGCAGCACCTCAGGCCTTCTTCACTTTTCACCCATGCAAATCACCACGCACGCACACACGCAGACTCACAAACACACACACACACACACACACACACACACACACACACACACACGCATGCGCACGCACGCACACATACACACACCTGTTTCAGTTCACAATAATGATAATCATCAAGATGATGATGATAATGACGATGAGTTTCAGATCTAGACTAGTTACTAACGTAATGTGCATAGCCTAGGTATGTCCGCATCACGTCACCAATGGCCTCATTAGGTTGGCGAGCGAAGAAGCCAGATCGCGATGACCGCATCAGCTCAATCACGATTTGTGCACACCGGTGAAGATTCCACGTAAAAGGCAGCAGACTGCGATGATGTCATGGCTTTGGCCATGCTCTGGTCTGTGCTTACTGTAGCATCGCCAGTGTTGCCAGATTGGGCGGTTACTCGCCCAATTGGGCCGCTTGGCATGGCCGTCTGCTGGTAAAAAATGGTCAAAAGTGGCCATTTTGTGGCGTTTTTTTCTTGCAATTTTATGGCCACAGAAATCAATACAATTTGTTGCAATTGGGCGGAATTTAGCGCCTCCAGGCGTTTTTTGAGCACCGTTAGGACTGGTAATGGCAAATCTGGCAACACTGAGCATTGCTGTTTCGTGGGACAAGGACAATGATGTCATTACTTTGGTCCGTGCATAGCACATGAACGCTGCTGCGTGGGACGGGGAGGGTGATGTCATCCATCGTGAGAACAGCAGGAAATGGAGAGTCGTGCTGTACCGTAATCCCTCTCAGCTGCATTAGGCTGCATACTGCATCTATCTGCCCAGTGACGAACATCTGAACACAGCATCACGATTAATCTCCTGATTTACACAGTATTCCGTTAATCCCTGTTTACATGTGATCATCCTTTTGGTATACAAGCTGCATGTGCTTTTGTTGTTTTTATGGAGAGTGCTTTAATGTAGTTTGCTCTTCTTTATTTTTTCTCATATTGCCATCAGGCTGCGAAACACTTGACACCGCAATGTGGTATATTCAAAGCATGTACACACAAGAGCATGGCACGCGTACTTATGCACACATGTGCGCGCACACTTGCACACACTTGCACACACGTGCACACACACACCCACACACACACACGCACGCACACATACACACACACACACACACACACGCACGCACACACACACACACACACACACACACACTGTCCGTGGTCTCACCGCACAGCATCAGTAATCCTATATAGGCCTATATACTGTATGAGCCCTGAAGTCACCCCTCATCAGTGGTGAGTGTGCCTGGCGTCCTCTCCTCTGGCACCCAGCCACACAAGCTACCCAGCCACACAAGCAGACTCTGGGGCCAGGGCATGAGGTCTGGTGTCTGGTGAGGTGTGGTGACTGGTGTAGTGTGATGTGGTGTGGCACACTGACTGCTGCCAGATTGTAGTATGTCCGAGATGGCTCCTTGACATGTACACCCTCAGGGGGATTGCTGTGTTGTTACTATATCAGGACTGATGTATAACAACACAGCAAATGTTGCCGTGTCAATTGTCAGTTGAATGTAACACTCTCCTAGTAGATCCTCCAATCTGTGTATAATTACAGTAACACTACAAGACGTAGGGCCTACTGTGGAAGAGAGATTACAGCTTGCTGATCAATTCTGCTGACTTTGTTATGATATGAGTGAAAACAAAAGACACACCCTGAATTAGTCAGAGACCACATCGTCTGTCGTATTTTTCTGCCATGTCAATGTCAAGCTCCCTCACTTTATCCAGAAGCAAATGACTAACCCATCGTTACTGTGGTCAGCTGCTTTTCTACTGGTTTAAAATATATTATGATGCTTCGTGTGAAATATTTAGTGGGTGTGGAGCACTTAAGGTTCAGTAAAACACTATTGACAAGCTAGACACTTTGCTGCTTAGCTCTGTCTTAAGAGTAGGATGTCCTACACACACATGCCATTTCAGCTCTGGCCATGAAAGCACAAACCACATACAGTAGGCTACCATTCCAAACGAAGATTCTAAGCGCGGCTAACTCCAATGCTTGCCTCTAAGTTGATACAGAGAATGTGGTGCCGTTGGGGTAGGGCTCCCTTACCCGATTTAAATTGAACACAAACCCACAGCCTCTTGTGTCACAAACCCACCGGTGGGTTGAGATTCCATAGAATTCCATTGGTAAAGAGCCAATCCCATAGCATTCCATGAAGTAACAATTGAGGGGGTTTTATCTGCTTGACCTGTAAGCGAGGTAACAAATATAACAAAAATGGATACAAAAATATCCATTAAAAAATACCCCCATACTGTGGATCTACACGAGGTTGAGGATGACTCATACACGGGCTATTTTTCACGCCAGATTGAGAGTTAAATAAGAGATAAGACCTGACAGATGTGTGTCCGGGAAAAAGAGACATTACACCATCCCTCTTTCATGGAAAAGGTTAGAAACAGGAAGCATTATTTTCCATTGCTCTTCCTTTGACCTCGGGGGGATAACCTAAACACACAAACACCAATCATCTATGCATACACACTACCACACACACTGCCACACACACACACATAACACACTTGTGCTGCTTAATACATCCCCACTGATCACTTCCGGCAGCGCTTGGATAGAACTTACAGAGTCCTGTTTGCGGTGAACAAAGAGATCATTCTGCTGAGCCATGTAAGACACACACACACACGCACACACACACACACACACACACGCACGCACGCACGCACGCACGCACGCACGCACGCACCACCTTCAGGCAAAAACAAAGGGCTAATTTCAGCACTTATCAACGCTAAATGGGCTGAGAAGCAGCTCTTTAACGACACATTATTGAATCTCCACAGAGCTAAAGACAGAAAGAAGGGCATGCGGGGCTGCTTTCTCTCCTAGTCAAACAGATACGGTAAACAAGAGGAAGAAGAAAACAGAGATGGGGCAGTGGGCAGATTGGAAATTGAAAGAATAAGTGCACTGTAAAAATACAGTGGAATTGAAAGATATTGCTGGCTAGTAATTGCATGCATTTATATGTTCAATTTAGTGTGATCATGTCACAGCTGTCAACTGTGAAATTACAAGAATGTACTGGCTAATAAACTGTACTGTAGCTACATTCTTATCACAGATATTTACTGTGAATATCATGTCACTCACTAAAAAAATAAAAGACCCCAAAATAATTCTAGATTTGTGTAATGTGTAATGTGACAATTTTCCATGTTATTCAACTACATACGTTTGTGTTTTCATGTTTTAACCCTATAAATGGCATGCTGTTGATAAGTTAGTGTTGATATTCATCAGTGTGGGGGAGT
>NC_085876.1:26029980-26032480 GCF_034702125.1 Engraulis encrasicolus | reverse complement strand
ACCAAACTCAGTTTCGACTAAATGTTTAGTTACAACCTTTTCGTGACTGTATGTAGGGCAGCATATGTTATACACAGGCCCGCCGACAGGGGGGACAAAGGGATATGTTTTCCCGGACCTAGGGAGACATGGGGCCCAGAATTGGGTCTCCATTACATTGTATGCATTGGGTAGGGAATGCCCTTTCAGATGACTTTGTCCTGGACCCAGTGAAAGCTGTCAGCGGCACTGCACTGGTTATAAATGTTATATCGAAACAGCGCAGTGTTTGTACGGGGTTGTCCCCTTAACCCTATTTACTATGTTTGCTACATCAGCAGAGTACATTGGGTGGCCCTCTCCACCGCAGGTCATGAGCAGAGTGGAAGGACCGGCCAAAATTTAACATCAATTACAGCCTGGAGCATCAGGGAGACAAGAGGCACCTAAACAGGGTTGCATAACCCAACAACCATGCAATGCTCTGCAGTCTCTCACATCCAAACAGAAATGCCTTGAGAATAATCAGTGTCCTCCTGCACACACAGAGAGAGAGAGAGAGAGAGAGAGAGAGAGAGAGAGAGAGAGAGAGAGAGAGAGAGAGAGAGAGAGAGAGAGAGAGAGTGTGCAGGAGCCTGTGCTCACGGCATAGATCTGTCTCCGATGTTTGACCACTCAAGGTATGTGTACACGTTCAGTAATGGAGCGATTTGTTAAAACCACAAGAGCATTAAGGTGGTAAACTGCCGGCGCTGGAGCAGCTTGAAGTACCACAGGCCCACTGGGACCAAGTGGATGAATGGAGTCAGTCGGAGAGGCAGTTTCTCCTAGAGGACACGGTGTTCCATTTTTAAAATCCCTTCCACTCATCTAAGTACTATTGAGTGCAGTAAAACCACTGCCTACTTCCTATGTGCTTTGGCCCAATATAAATTCTGACTTAGGCCATTGGTAATGGACAGCAGCACGTTTCATAGCCAGGGGCGCCATCAGACATTTTGGGCCCCATGAAAGTTTAGGATTTTGGGCCCCCTTAAGGGCCACTGCCAGTGCTGTCAGTGCCTGGGCCCTTAGAATCTGTAAGACCTTTACCCCCTAGCGGCACCCCTGTTCATAGCATTTCTGTGTATGTGGCAAACAGAATAGGCCTACTTATATCCCTATCAAAACCTAATGTACACTATAGATCCATTCCAAGCTGCTCATTGTCCCGTCCACATGCTCCGCCCTCCTATTTTGGGTGGGCGGGCCAGACGTACTGACTGGATCGATAGCTACACTGTAATACTGTACCACTAATACATCCCTTGATTATTTATATATATGTTTCACTGTGTCATGTGTGTTGTGTTGTGTTGTGTTGTGTTGTGTTGTGTTGTGTTGTGTTGTGTTGTGTTGTGTTGTGTTGTGTTGTGTTGTGTTGTGTTGTGTTGTGTTGTGTTGTGTTGTGTTGTGTTGTGTTGTGTTGTGTTGTGTTGTGTTTCACTGTATAGTGTGTGTTGTGTTGTGTTGTGTTGTGTTGTGTTGTGTTGTGTTGTGTTGTGTTGTGTTGTGTTGTGTTGTGTTGTGTTGTGTTGTGTTGTGTTGTGTTGTGTTGTGTTGTGTTGTGTTTCACTGTGTCGTCCGTGTGTGTTGTGTTAAACCTATCCTCAGGCAAGACAGGAAAGAGGTTTATTGGCTCATAATGATGACAAATGTGTGCTGAGCTCCCTGCTGGGTCCAAATGATCAGTCAGTGTCCCTCCCGGAAGCCTGTCATTATCAGGCAAATGTCTCTCAGCTCTGCTAACTCACTGACTGGACATGGCCTTTTGTTCGATCTCATTGCACATACACCTTAATTGAGGCTTTGTCTGTTACAGACTGCACGCACTGTCAATTTATATTTAATATATTGTCATTAACAGTTTTTAGCACACAGATATTTGAAAAAGTATATGCATAGAAAACAATAAATATAAAACAAAAAGAAAAAAAATAGTATAGAGACACTTATAATCATCCATCAATGAGAAGTGACCTACTTTGGGAGAATATTTTAATTCTGGAAATCAAACAGGCATACATTATCCATACTAGAGACATGGAGAATGGACTAGGTTGGAAATGTCTGTTGCTCCAATTTTAACCTCTGACTTCTGTTGTAAATTTTTGGCTACAATATACATACTTCACACAAGCCTTGTGTGTGCCAGAGCCTCCTTTTTTTAAATAACCTCAAGCCATACTCTAATCTGACATACTTTGGTTTGCCAGAGAACTTGACAGGGAAAGAACAGGTGTGTTGGGCAGGAAGTCTAAAGGGGGTCAATACTGTACTGTATTTGCCACTACAGTAGCATGCTGGCCAGGCCTTAAGCCGTCTGGAAAATTCAAACAGGCAAACATTCTGTAGGACTTGTCACACTAGCCCACGGTACGGCCGCCCGGCAACCTCATGTTACCCTACACAGCCTTCTGGTAATCCCACGCTGTAGCCTGGGGGGTAGGGCTTGAGGCGGTGGGCGGGCGTGTGTCTGGGT